>NC_060130.1:121370725-121670725 GCF_021461395.2 Schistocerca americana
CTGTCACACCAAACTGGTTAACAAGTGAGTGGATGGAAGCCTTACACTCACTTAGTCATTTTACATAGGACCAAAATTTTCCCACCTTCTCAGTCAGATCTTTTTCTAAGGTATGAAGGTGGTAGTTGTTGAATGCTTCACACAAAGATCTTTTCATAGATGCACAGACTTCTGCTAAAATTGCCTGTCATCACTTGAACATTCTCTTTGGAACAAAGAGTACAACAGTCTTTACTTACTCAGAATTTTCCAGATTTTGTTGCTAAGGCATGATGGGTGTTTTTCAACTTTAATCCACTTACTACACATATACTCTGCCTAAGTTTGTATGTAATTCCCCTATGTCCATTACATTGGAACTAAGTGATTGCAGTTCATTGGCTAAGTGAGATGCCAACAACTGCTTATCTGCTGTTTCTAGCAGAAACACTCTCCTAGCCTTCTTGACTAATTTATTGACTTTTGTAACTACAGTCACTGATATGACATCATGATCACCAATCGCTGTGTCTATAATGATACCATTGATAAGGTCTGACCTGTTTATAGCTACAAGGTGTAAGATATTCCCATTGTGTTGGAGTTGCTGAACTAGATGCTGAAGACAGTTTCCACAAAGGTGTTCATAAGTACTTTGCAGGACTATCTGTCTGTACCAACTGCAACAAATCCACAGATGTCCCAGTCTATACTTAACAGGTTAAAGTTGCCTCCAATTAGTATTGTATGATTTGGGTAGTTATGGGCTACTGACCTTATACTTTGTTTGAATGACTCTAGAACTGTCACAGCAGAATCACGTGTCCAGTAAAAACATCCAACAATTAATTTGTTTTCAGCTAGGCCTGCTATACATGACCAGATAACTTCACTGTTACTCTCAATTTCAACCTCAGTAGAGACAATATTTTTGTCTTATTATGGGAACACTCTACCTCCTATGGCATCTTAATCAGTCTTTCTGATAAACATACCATGACCCACTAAATATTCAGAGCTTTCTACTTCAGGTTCGGTCCCAATAATAATTTGAGCATGAGTTTTCCTTGAGGGCTGTAAATCTGGAAACTTTGTTATAAATATTTCAACAGTTTACTAATAAAAGTTTGACAGCAAAAGGGTCTTTAATGTGCACATGGTCTGATATTCCTATCTGCGTATCATCTGGTGAGTGTTCATTAGAGTACCTCAGTCTACTGACTAGCCTAAAAAAAAAACAATGTGCATGCCATGAGTACGCTGCTACCCATAGCTGCTTCTTTTGCTTTGTGCACCACAGACCTATCAAGAGAAGTCCTACAATTCCCCAACAAATAATGCAGATACAGAAATCTTCAGCCAAGACTATCACAGAGTCAACAAAGCCTTCTACTCAGCTCCAAACCAAAGGATCCCAATCAATCCTGGGAACAATGCTGCACATTTGCTAGCTCTGCGTGCACCTCACACTCAGTATGAACTGAAGATGGTCTCAGAACCCATGTGACAGGTGTTGTTGGTGCTGACAAGGGCCACAGCTTGCAGACAGCTGCACCCTGCATGCTCGATAGCTGTGGGCAAGGCTACCTCCACATCTCACACGAGGTCCCCACTCCTACCGACATGCCAAGTGCACATTGGCTTTCTTCCCAGCCCCGAATGCTATCATTCTGAGGGGATCCATTAATGAACCTGATGTTGTCGGAGCTCCCTAGAGCTAGAAAGCCCCTTCCCACATGTGTCTGCTCGGACCCTGCTGAAGGTGTGGCCACTTGTTCGCTCGCAGGATGAATAAGTAAGGCCAGATACCCAGCCTGCACATTGGCCCTCCACCTCGAGCAGCGTGAATGCATTACGGTCTGCCAGCACCCTGCTATGAGGTCAGATCCACTGCATTGTGTGCACTAGGAGGTGCCTCAGCAGCATATGGGTGAAACAGGTGACATCTCTGCTACTGCTGGACTCTGAGGCAGCAGCCTGAAGATGGTTAACCACAACCAAAACAATATTCAACTGTTTGTGAACCACACCTGCATCCTCCTGCATCTTCACACAGCATGCAAAGATCCTACCCATCCTAGGAAGACTAACTGAAGAAACAAACTATAAAACCTGACAGATACCTAGATATAACACTTGTTACACTCCTGAAATGTCACCAATCGAAGCTGGTGCCTAATTAACTGTGTAGCTGACCGTTCAAAAGATATGACAACTGAGCTACAGACAGCATGAAATTAAGTTTATGAAACTTGAGATAAAACATTTTAAATATAAAAACACGCATGAGATTTAAGAAATATATTCTGCTAAGAAAACAAAGAATAAAACTAAATAGTTAAATATGTAACTTGCTACCCTGGAGGAGATGTGTCACAGGCAACAGCTGGAACTAGACTGAGTGGCTAATTAGACTGAACCAAAAGGTCACTTGTCTAAAAACAAATGAATGAGCAACTGCTGCACTACTGACTGCCTCAATTTACACTTTGAAAGTGTGAAATTAAACTTCTTAAATACAAATACATGGACAAAATTTAAGCAATTGACAATTGGAGCTGGACTGAGTGGGCTTTTGATAATGAAATGTGACCACTACTCAAAA
This sequence comes from Schistocerca americana, assembly GCF_021461395.2. Taxonomy (NCBI): domain Eukaryota; kingdom Metazoa; phylum Arthropoda; class Insecta; order Orthoptera; family Acrididae; genus Schistocerca; species Schistocerca americana. The sequence goes on from NC_060130.1 coordinate 121,373,310, forward strand.
TTCAGAAGATTTTTTATGATGACTGAAGAATCTGCATCTTGAACAAAATGATGTATTAGTGATTTTCAATGTGGTCTCTTAGTTCAATTTGAGTGCTTCTGGTGTATTCACTACAGCTCATACTGGCTAAGCTGGAAGATGACATCTTACATTTTTTCAAGCCTGTGCTTATCTTCACTTACTTTTTATTTAAGAATCAATATTTTAAGCAAACTGATGGTGTTGCTATGGGTAGACCTCTGTCTCCCTATGAGGCTAACCATATTTATGGGAGTATTCCAGAACAAGGGACTTCAATCAGTGGTTTTGCAACCTAAATGTTTTCAAAGGTATGTAGATGATACCTTTGTGATATGGCCCCATGGGACAGCAGTGCTTCCTTCATTTTTAGAACATCTTAATTGCGCCCTCCAAGAATCTCCTTCACCATGGAAGTAGTGAATAATGTAGACCTCCTGTTTCTGGATGTCTTGGTTTGAAGAAAAGAAGCTGGCTCCTTATGTCACAGTGTATTTTATAAACCAATACACACCAGTCTCCATCTATGAGCCACAAGCTGTCAGCACCCATCCCAACACAGCAATGTATTACAGACTCTCATTGACATGGTTAAGGCTATCTCAAATCCAGAGAGCTTGTCAGCAGATCTTATCCATCCCTAATCTGTGTGTGTGCAGAACAGGAACTCTGGTAAGCATGTTCAAAATGCATTTGACCAAACCTTAGAAGCAGCCAGAAGAAGCAGAGTACTCCATGAGGATTGCTTTTCTACCTATAGTGACATTATGGACCCAAAACTTGGTGCCTGAGATTTTCTACCAAGCCAGCACATAAACTGGTAAGCCACAACATCCATGTGTCAGTGGCACCTGAAGATGATGGGCAGCTGTCTCATGGAAATACTGTGCTGTTTACACAATACTGTCTGATATGACACCAGTGAACCATTGACGCAACCACTATATAGCCACATGAGCTGTTGAGTGATGTGTATGGTATATTGGCTCTACAACAAATTAACATGTTTCACAATACTATAAATTCACAATAATACAAAGCCCAAAATATGCAACAAACTAATTAAAATTAAACCACCTTGACTGTTATATTTATGACAATGGAAAATTGTGAATGGAATACAAACAATAGTATGAGTTAACACAATGACACATTGCATACTGCAGAAATTGAGCAGCTGATAGGCACTTAAATGGAAAATATAATATTATGACTCACATTTAAAACTCAGGTCTTTTCTCTAATGTATGGAATGGCTAAGGGAAAGGAAATGTAAGAGATATGGAAAGAGAGGGAAACCAGTAGAAAAGAGTGTGTATATATTGCCTGTGATAAAAATAACAAGATGGTTCCTTTTTTTAAATTGGGATAAATGGAATATGAGATAGGTCAAAGGTAAACTGAGAGAGAGAAAGACGATTGAGAAAACAGTGAAGATGAGGAATGATTTATTTCCAAAGAGACACGGCTGAAAACAAACATCTGACTCACAACATTCCAGGTCAGGAAATACTGAACCACATCTCTGTGAAAGTTACAGTTACATCTCATAGTGCCACAGATTTAGTTTTGTTCCCAGTTCTATCAAACTGGCATTCTGATACCCCTCCAACCTTCAATCTTCATGCACCATCCCTTTTACTAAATTGGTTTTATCCTACACATCCACCCAGTCCTGTCCTGCCCCATCACGGGCAGAAGCCCTAGCGAAGACAACCACATCACGTAACAACTCTCCTGCAGCTACTGTTAAGCTCTGTATATGGGCATAACCATCAACCAGCAGACAGACTTAACAAATGGCCACTATCAAAGGGTTGGCAGGTATAAGTTTTACCACACAATGAAACCATACTGCTCAGCACATGGTTGATTCAATAGTTACTTCAAGAGTTGCTCTTTACATAACCTTCCCATATGTCCCCAAAATACAAACCTATGTCAGCTGGATTGTTAGTAACTGTGCTTCCAACACATTCTACAGCCACACAACTACCTAACTTTAGTCTCTGCTAATTCTTGTCCTGCCACACAACTACCTAACTTTAGTCTCTGCTAATTCTTGTCCTAAGTCCATCCCTAACCACCATTCACACAGTTTTATCAGCAACTGCCCTCTATCTTTACTCCCTACTCCTCTCCCAAGTATCTCTGAATGTGGCATTCAGCTATCCACACCACCCATAATCATATTAATGATCTTTTTCTGCTTCTATACTCCTATCCTTTTTCCATGCAGTCCCTCTAGCCCCTGTCCCTCCCATATATATAGTTGTCCACTGATCGTGACGGGGCCAAATATCTGATGCAATAAGTGTCAAAAGAAAGAACTACAAAGAACGAAACTTGTCTAGCTTGAAGGGGGAAACCAGATGGCGCTATGGTTGGCTTGCTAGATGGCGCTGCCATAGTTCAAACGGATATCAACTGCATTTTTTAAAAATAGGACCCCCATTTTTTATTACATATTCCTGTAGTATGTAAAGAAATATGAATGTTTTAGTTGGACCACTTTTTCGCTTTGTGATGGATGGAACTGTAATAGTCACAAACATATGGCTCACAGTTTTAGATGAACAATTGGTAACAGGTAGGTTTTTTAAATTAAAATACAGAATGTTGGTACATTTGAACATTTCATTTCAGTTGTTCCAATGTGATACATGTACCTTTGTGAACGTATCATTTCTGAGAACGCATGCTGTTACAGCGTGATTACCTGTAAATACCACATTAGTGCAATAAATGCTCAAAATGATGTCCATCAACCTCAATGCATTTGGCAATATGTGTAACGACATTCCTCTCAACAGTGTGTAGTTCGCCTTCCGTCATGTTCACACATGCATTGACAATGTACTGACGCATGTTGTCAGGCGTTGTTGGTGGATCACGATAGCAAACATCCTTCAACTTTCCCCACAGAAAGAAATCCGGGGCTGTCAGATCTGGTGAACATGCGGGCCATGGTGTGGTGCTTCGATGACCAATCCACCTGTCATGAAATATGCTATTCAAATCCGCTTCAACTGCATGCAAGCTATGTGCTGGACGTCCATCATGTTGGAAGTACATCACCACTCTGCCATGCTGTGAAACATCTTGTAGTAACATCGATAGAACATTACGTAGGAAATCGGCATACATTGCACCATTTAGATTGCCATCAATAAAAAGGGGGCCAATTATACTTCCTCCCATAATACTGCACTATACATTAACCCACCAAGGTCACTGATGTTCCACTTGTCACAGCCATCGTGGATTTTCCATTGCCCAATAGTACATATTATGCTAGTTTACGTCACCACTGTCGGTGAATGATGCTTCATCACTAAATAGAATGCGTGCAAAAAATCTGTCATCGTCCCGTAATTCCTCTTGTGCCCAGAGTCAGAACTGTACACAATGTTCAAAGTCATTGCCATGCAATTACTGGTTCATAGAAATATGGTATGGGTGCAATCAATGTTGATGTAGCATTCTCAACACCGATGTTTTTGAGATTCCCAATTCTAGCGCAATTTGTCTGCTACTGATGTGCGGATTAGCTGCGACAGCAGCTAAAACACCTACTTGGGCATCATCATTTGTTGCAGGTCATGGTTGACATTTCACATGTGGCTTTACACTTCCTGTTTCCTTAAATAACGTAACTATCCAGCGAACAGTCCAGACACTTGGATGATGTCGTCCAGGATACCGAGCAGCATACATAGCACATGCCTGTTCGGCATTTTGGTCACAATAGCCACACATTAACACGATATCGACCTTTTCCGCAATTGGTAAGCGGTCCATTTCAACACGGGTAATGTATCGTGAAGAAAATACCATCTGCACTGGTGGAATGTTACGTGATACAATGTACTTATAGGTTTGTGACTATTACAGTGCCATCTATCACGAAGTGTAAAAAGTGGTCCAACTAAAACAGTCATATTTCTTTATGTACTACATGAATGTGTAATAGAAAATGGTGTTCCTATTTTAAAAAACGCAGTTGATATCCATTTGACCTATAGCAGTGCCATCTAGCAGGACAATTGTAGCGCCATCTGATTTCTCCCTTCAAGCCAGACGAGTTTTGGTCTTTGTAGTTTTTTCATTTGATGCTTATTTAATTAAATATTTGGTCCAGTCACTATCAATGGACCACCCTGTATATTTGGACCCATATACTTGAGGCAGCCTGACAGGCTTCAGTGGGTCAATCACAGATCACCTAGGTGATGTTCATCCATTGCCACTACCTTCTTCATTTGTTGTTTGCTGGTCTTGGTATTATAAATGAACTGTGTATGTCAAGTGAAGTAAAGTGTTCAAACATGATATGTTGCACTTAATTACAGTGGGTAATTATTTCTTACTCTTTCTTCAAAGAGTTTATACTGAACTACTATTGATATAAATCTGTCCAGGTGGCAGCAGCATCATCAGGTGATGAATGCCTGCTAGTCAGACATGCATGATGCATGCTGTCTGTATGTAGAATGGGGAAGGCATGCAATCCATCTGTGTTTCATCAAGGGCATATTGTGATGGCCCGGAGGTTCAGCACAAGCATTTGGGAAACTGCATGACTTGTTGGGTGTTTGGGGAGTGCTGTAGTGAGTGTCTTCAACACATGATGAGACCAAGGTGAAACCGCATCCAGACATCATGGGGTTGAGTGACCACTCCTCATTACATATGTAGGACATCATAGGCTGGGCAGACTTATAAAACAGGACAGGTCACAAACTGTGGTGCAGCTAACATTAGACTTTAATGCTGGGCAGAATACAAGTGTGTCTGAACACACAGTGCACTGAACACTCCTAACAAAGGGCATCCATAGCTGACAATCCATCAATGTGCCAACATTAATACTATGACTTCGGCAACTACAACTGAAATGGGCACGTGATCATTGACAGTAGACACTGGAGCAGTGGCAGAGCACTGCATGGTCTGATGGATGCCGATACCTTCTTCATCAGGCCAGTGGGAGGGCACATATCTGTCATCTTCCAGGGGACCAGTTCCTGGAAAGCTATACTGTGTGACAGAGCTGGAGGACATTCACATGGGCATCCATGGATCCAGTGGAGCTTGTGTAAGGCACCATGATGGCCAAGGAGTATGTTCACTGGTTGCAGACCACATACACCCCTTCATGACAATCATGTTTCCCAATGGCAGTGACATTTTTCAAAAAGATAATACATCATGTCACAAGGCCAGGAGTTTGATGGAGTGGTTTGAGGACACAGTGGTGAGCTCCAATTGATATGCCAGCTCCCAAACTCACCAGATCTGAACTTGATCGAACCTATCTGGGATGTGATTCAATGTGGCACCAGAACTCATCACCACCCCCCCCCCCCCCTCCCCAGAATTTACTGGTATAAGGTGACTTGTGTGTGCAGGTGTGGTGCCAACTCCCTCCAGTGACCTACCAAGGCCTCATTGCTCCTATGCCATGATGCGTTGCCACCCCTTATCCTTGCCAAAGGTGAACACACTGGTTATTATGTAGGTAGTCGTAATGTTCTGAAAGATCAGTGTACAAAGGTTGTTCAATAAGCAATGCAATGCATTTTTTTTTCTTTTCTGAGAGCAGGTTGTTTGAATTCAGGAATCCAATATATCATATCATTCCTCACTCTTTTGGTTACAAAATTCTATTTTTCACCATGATCGTCATTCAATGCCACCTTAGTGGTTGGACCTGTCCGCCCGACTGCTACCAGTCTACTAGTCAATATTGGAGCCAATGTCTTGGTGCGTCAGTAGCCTCCCCATCATCCGTGTACTGCTTCTCATGGAGTGCATCCTTCATTTGGCAAAACAGATGGAAATTGGAAGGTGTGAAATCCAGGCTGTAGGGTGGATGAGGAAGAACATTCCAATGAAGTTCTGTGAACTCCACTCAGGTGTGCAGACTTGTCTGTGGCTATGTGTTGTCGTGGAAAAGGAGGAGTTCATTTGTATTTTTGTGGTGACAGTCATGCTGGAGTTGTTTCTTCAGTTTCTTGAGGGTGGCACAATACACTTCTGAGTTGAACATTGCACCAAAAGGAAGGACATCAAACAGAATAACCCCTACAGAGTCCCAGAAAGCTGTTGCCATGACTATACTGGCTGAGGGTGTGGCTTTGAATGTTTTCTTCAGAGGAGAGGTGACGTTGTGCCACTCCATGGATTGCCTTTTTGTTTCTGGTTCAAAGTTATGAACCCACATTTCATCACCTGTGACGATGTTCGACAAAAAATTGTCAGCCTCGTAACATGCAAGCAGTTCTGTTCCTTTGTTGCTCTTTATGGTCTTATGTTAGGCAGTGAGAAACCCAGCAGGCACACACCTTTGAATACTCCAACTGGTGGGCAAGTGTGTCAGCACTACCAACAGGTATGTCTAGTTGGGCAGCAGGGTATTTGATTGTGATCCTTTAGTCACTCCAAATGAGACGGTGCACCCATTTCAACACAGCAGGAGTCACAGCAGTGTGCAGCAGGCATGTGAGATATCAGAAAGGATTGTGCACTCTTGTTACAATGATGACAGATATCTTGCTGAATAGCTCACCATGCTTTTGTGAACTGCCATGTCTCCATAGACATTCTGCAATCATCTATTGGTATCTGTGATGGTCTGGTTTTTTGCCAAAAGAAACTCAATGACAGCTCTGTGCTTTGAACATACCTCTGATACAGATGCCTATGAATAGCATTACCACCTATTGGAACTTCATGAAATGGTAAAGACTGAAGGGGGAATATTCCATCACATCCCACAACAAATTCTGCAGTTTTTTCAACTGAAAATGGCTGAGAAAAAAAGTGTTGCATTTCTTACTGAACTCCCCTTGTATATCTTTATATATCAACATATCCTTTGATCATAAAACTAGCACGCTCTCATTTGTCGATTATTGTATCTGATTTTCATACAGCAGAGACACTAGTACAAGCAAGTGTATCACTCACTACCCTGCTTCACCGTTGGCACAACTATTATGGAGTGATTCATTTTTGCTCATGAAACTTCATATAGACTAGGATGAAACTAGTCCAAAACACACAATAACATACTGATTTGGCTGCCATAAATAAATTAGGCCTGTATTTGATATAGAAATAAGTGCAGCCTGTATACATATACTACTATCAGAAAGCAGAGAGTGTGCTAATTAGATTGCTGCAGATAACATGTATATTAGTCAGTGAAAAAGAAGCTGATAATTTTTTTACTGTTTGAATTAGTTAATGAACACCTGAGATGTATTAAAAATTATTTATTTCTGTAAATTTTTTCATGTGTCTTAATGATATTTTCACAACATAGAAATACTGTACTCAATAGAATATGAGGTGCTCAGTGACATTCCTTCAAATCACCATTTGTTCAGTCAGAATTGGAGTCCATATAGTCTAATAAAGCATACTGTACAAACCTAAAAAATAGTAAACACTATTCTGCCTCTGTACACTGATTCAGTATAACTCATGTACATATCTACATCTACATCTATATTGTGCAAACCAGCATGAGGTGCATGGCAGAGGGTGTGTCCTATTGTACCAGTCATCAGAGTTTCTTCCCATTCCATTCACATATGGAGCATGGGAAGAATGATTGTTTGAATGTCTCTGTGCATACAGTAATTATTCAAATCTTATCTTTACAATCCCTTCATGAGTGATACGAAGGGCATTATAGTATATTCCTAGAGCCATCATTTAAAGCTGATTCTTGTAACTTTGTTAATAGACTTTTTCAGGATAGTTTACATCTATCTTGAAGAGCCTTCCACTTTAGTTCCTTCAGTATCTCTGACACTCTCCCACAGATCAAAAATAACCTGTGACCATTCGTACTGCACTTCTCTACATACATTCAATATCCCCTGTTGGTCCTATCTGGTATGGGTTCCACACACTTCAGCAATATTCTATAACCAGTGAGTGATTTGTAAACAATCTCCTTTGCAAAATGATTGCACTTCCCCAGTATTCTACCCATAAACTGAAGTCTACCACTTGCTTTACCCACAACTGAGTCTATGTGATCATTCCATTTCATATACCTACAAAGTGTTACACCCAGGTAACTGTATGAGCTGACCAATTACAAAAGTGACTCACTGATGTTGTAGTCATAGGATATCAATACTTTGTGCCAGAAAAGCATGTTACCAAGAGACGGTGTCTATATTTTACCATGTACTGTAATGCTATAATCAAAACATGGGCATCATGTCACATAAGATACTGAATACATTTCTCATAGTGGTTTCCATCTGTTAATAATACAAACCAGTAACTACCACTTAAGAATTATGGCTCTCAGAATACCACAGAACCATGTGACACTTTCCAAGAAGGCACAGAGAGATCTCTCACAAACCATCTCCCCACAGATAGATTGGGTTCCAGATGATGTACATGAATAGCGTCAGTATAAGCCCAGAACTATGGTGCCAAGGAGAAACTGGAAAAATGAAATAATGCAGTGTTAATAAGTACAGGGTTTGTCTGATGCTATATGACTGTTGGTGGAAAATTTGAAGATATTATGGTATAGTACTAGTGCACTACTAAAATGAATTGGCTCTGGTGTGAGGCAGACTGATCATGTTTGTAACAGACATTTTCTATGCCTGTTACTGTACTTTGACTGTAATATCAAGGACTCACTGCTTTCCAGATTATTAACTACTTTAGTCATTGTCTATATTGGAAAAGGCATGCTCACATTTCATAAGGTTCAGGATCTGTACTATGTAAATAACAGTGTATTAAAGGAGACCACTCACCAAAAAGCAGAACTGCTTAGTTGTTGATAGGCAAACACACAAAAAAGAAAACTTGGTAGCTTTTGGGTTCATCATTTGACAAGTTAGAGTAAAATACAGAAGAATGTCTGTCTCTGTGTGTGTGTGTGTGTGTGTGTGTGTGTGTGTGTGTGTGTGTGTGTGTGTGTGTGTGTGTGTGTCTCTGTCTGTCTGTGTATTCTACTCTAGCTCATCAAAGGATAACTCTGGAAGCTAGCAGGTTTTCTTTCTTTTGTGTGTGCCTGTTGACAACTCAAGACTTCTGATTTTTGCTGAGTGATCCCTTGTAAGCCAACGGTATTTACATTCTACAGGAACTTTCCTACAACATTTATAGGGTCTATACTATTAGAGGTACAAATAAAAGGGGTAAGTAGAGGACAAGGAAGCAAGTAAATAATTCTGATGCACGTATGTCGAAACCAATACTTCTCCAATACAGTGGATTATGACTGAGTACATGCATACCTTAGAACAGAGTCCTCAAGAACCCAAACTGAAAATATATGCTTAATGACTAACAGATTAAAAACCACCATTCATGTGAAGGCAGGCTTCAGCATGTCTCCTCACTAATATCCATATATGTTAAAAAATACCAGGCATGTTCTGAGAGCATAAATAATGATGCACAATGTATTACCAGAGTTCATTGACACAGGGCTGAAATACACCAAATCTTTCAACATCCTGACCTACAACAGTCCAGTGGGTTCAAGTTGAGGGACCTGGGAGGCCACAGTACTGGCAAATCACAACTGATACACTTGTCAAAATAATATTTAACACCACTTAGGTATCTGGAATGAGGGAAGTTTTTCACTTTGTAATTTACGCCTCACTCACTGTGTTTTGAAGTAAAGGCAGAATTTATATATTAACAGTGTTGTAACATTGGCATGACTGCATTTGTTTGTTGGCCCACATTGTATCAGGGAAACCATTGGTTTCCAGACCAATGTTTATTGGGATTATTTGCTTATTTAATTGTCCTCTATTTGGCTTTTTCATTTCTGCCTTTAATAGTCAGTCACCCAGAATATTAAAGAACTACCCTGGCATCTGTGGGCCAGGTGCACATGCCTAGTTGTCGGTACAGCAAAACTTGTTATGAGAACACTCCATAAGTGACTTTTACTAATTTGGTCTTGTAGTTCATTAACTTAATTTTCAGCAAAAGAGCTGTTAACTAATCATCTCATAATATTTTCACCAGAAAGCTTTTCCCACCATCTCTATTTCATACAAAAATTAGCAGTCTACTTGTAGGTGTTTTTCAGTTTCTGTTGTTGTTAATGTTAAGGTTTTTAGTCAATGTCAGTGTCATTCTGGTAAACATTGGTCAACTCTTGAACATTATATGTGATGGTGAAACGTAGGACTCTCAACTGCTGTGTTCACAGATCTTTACTGTGACAATGACTAAATAAACAAACAAATACAATATGTGCAGGAACAAACAAATGTATTCTAATAATTTTGAACACAATTTGTATCTTCTAGAGATTATTTGTATGGTACTTTATTTCAGCTGCCAAGCTATATGCGAAGCCTTAAAGAGCAACTGAGAGATGAAATTAAATTTGCTGCTGCTGAGCGCAGGAGACTGCTGACCACTCCTGATAAGGATCGGGATACAAGGCTCCGAGAAAAATTTGAACCATTGAAAAGGTAAGATTTTAAAAAATATGCTTACAAAAATATACAATATCAACTATAAGTTAATCTGGTTAATAATTGATAATTTATGTGCAGCTATCCTTATGAATTTTCTAAGGAGTCTATGCATGATGTATGTAATTGCTCATAATGATAAAATAAGTATTGATGGAGTTTGCTGACATGAGTGGCATACATATAAATGTGCAGGCTTCCATAGGCAGTGTCAGTTTCATCAAAATCCTACTGGGTGTACTAAATCTTTCTATATACTTAAACTACTAAAATACTAGAATAGCCTACATTTCGTCAGTGTTGCAGCAGCCCTCTATGTGCATACAATAATATACAGAAAATTTTAACTTAGGATATAAGAAGAAATCATTTGAAACTAAATCAATAGATCAAGGTGAATGAGAACTGAGTTCAAATACAAAATGGTGCACATTCAGCCTTATGACTGTTGCTGTTTTGCTTGGCATGCTATCCTTGTTAAAGGGCACGTCCTGGAATGCCAATAGATGCCAACTGTGATACTGTCTTTGTCTGAGTGATCTATCAGGATTAACACTCTGGGAACACAACAAATGAGGATAATTACCTTGTCATGATAAAATGGCCTTCACGTCCTTTGATAACTATTGTTTGCCCTTGGTTTTAGTTAGTGGTTAGCTTAGCATTGTAATGATCCTGGTTAAGTCTAGTTCACAGTGAAGAATTTTCTCAAACAACCTGCAAATTCTGCTGCATCATTACTAGATTTTATGTTGAAATACTCCACATCCATTTTTAATGAAAAGCCAGCAGTTGCAATACTCATCCCATCCTTATCTTTTCATCAAGTGTAAAGAGATTCATTGACCAAAATATCAGCTACTTGGTGCACACTCCTTTGTGATCCTGCAGCACCGGAGGCATATCCTGAATATATTCAATGGTTTACTAGGTGACAAAATCATATGTCTAGCAAGTTTGGTTTCAATCTGCATGGGTGCTGAGATCTTTGACTAAAATAAATGAATCTCTTGTATCAGGACTGGTGGTTTATTTTATATTTTCTGGATGGCATTTACCAGATTTATCAGTTAACTCTCATAGAGTTAATGATGCTTAATAGCACAATTGTGTTTCCAGGGCACTTGAGAAGGTCATGGAGAGTAATGGGGCTGATTGTGCTTAAGCAAAGTGTGCATTGTTGTCAGATTTGCACCTCACCTCCTCCCCAACCCTTCCTTCTCCCTTTCCCTCCTCCTCCTTCCTCATCCTTCCTCCCACTGCCTGATTCCCTTCTATGGTGTCATGCATTTTTCCCTAGATTTGTCAACCTCCTCCACCCCTCTGACATAAGTAAAGTCAATACATAACCATCAAAATGATACAGATAAAGGTGTGTAGGGGAACGGCATTTTTATGAGTGCAGCACCACCTTGTAGAAGCTCTGTCCTCAAGGGCAGAGAGGCTTGCCTGTTCACAGGAAGCTGAGGAGTATGCCAGTGATAGCGCAGTTATTGGCAGCACTTCCCATGTCAGACAAGCCTCTGTGGATGAACCAGATGAATAGTGCCCCATAATGCCCCATCTCTTTCCTATGCCCTCCCCAGCCTTTCCCCAATTCTCCAGATACCTAACCCAAGGTGTGACTCAACCCATACTGAGGGGTGCCAACTTTGGGGTTCTCTCTATTGGGTAGTAAGAGTGTGGCACTTATTGAACTATATGAAAAAAATGTGCTCTGCATTGTTGCCAAATTAATTCAAGATGGTGGCGATGACGTCATCCAAGATGGCGGCATGTAGACTTGACAACAGTGCATGACATCATCCAAGATGGCGGATTTTGGCGGGAAAAAAGGCCAATTGTGCTAAGTCCACTAAGCTAACCTCCAGAAAAAATGGCAGGAATTTTGAATTTTGGCGGGAAAATAGACCAATTGGGCTACGTCCACTAACCTAAGCCTCCAGAAAAAATAATCGCGAAAATCAAATTCCAACAGGATAATGCATGCAAAACCTTATTTTTCTTTATTATTATTCATTATCATTTATAAACATTCATTATCATTTATTATCATTCATTATCATTCATTATCATTTATTCTCATTTATTATCATTGGCCTACCTCCACGAGAAAATTCACCCCATATTCACATTCCAAAACGATAATGGCTGCAAAACCATACTTGTCTTTATTATTATTCATTATCATTCATCATTTATTATTATTTATTATCATTGTTTATTATCATTCATTATTTATTATCATTTATTATTATTTATTATTATTGGCCTAACTCCACTAACATAGAAAATCGCGCCATGTTCAAATTCACACTCCATAATTTCTGTAAAACCCTACTTCTATTTATTATTATTATCATTTACTATTATTTATTAGCATTTATTATTATTTATTCAAGATGGTCGGTTTTTGCGGCAAGAAAGCCAATTCCCTTACTTCCATAACAAAAAATCTCTCACAAATTCAAATCCAAACACGATAATCTGTCACACCTACGAAAAAAAGGGACCAACTGGGCCATGTGCACTAACCTAAGTCGACCTCATCCTACCAAGTTTGAATTTTTCGCCCTCACTTATTGTTTCGCTCCTAAGCTATGAAAATCGCGCCAAATAGTAATAAAGTGCGCTTTTACTAACGTAAGTCACCTCCTGTGAATTCGTGGGAAAAGGACTGAAGTCTTTATTGCAAACAGTACCGTCATCACGAGGTCCACGCTCCGATTGACGTAGGTCATATCGTCGTGTGTAGAGGAGGCTTCCCCGATCACAGTTAGCCCGCGGCTGCTCCCGGGTGGCTGGCGCACGCTCCCCCGCCGGTGCCGCAGAGTCCACCTAAGTAAACATGTTTCCGCAGAGCGCGGCCGCGAGCACTTAATGCTGGACAGGATGGAACCTGTTGACCATGTGCCGGACAAAGGACACGTTCCACCCCAAATTTATTTTTCTGAATAGGTTCGAATCTGCCGATACCTACCTCACACAACCGCCCGAGATGTTTGGAAAGTTCTATCACGTGACATGCTAAAAGCTTAGTACCTCCGCAAGTGAATGTAACAAAATTCACATGACGACTTAATTAAATTGATCAATTAATTAATCTTCCTGGTGCGGAAAAGCGCCACGTCCACCTATACTTGGAATCGATTTTCGCCAGTGCCACGCCCACCTGGACTTGGAATGAAATAGTTAAAGTCCCTACCGACCACCACGTCCCCTTACTGACCCATGTTCATTGGCTAACATGTACTAATGTGTACTGCCGTTTACAAACGTGCACTAACGTGTACTAACCTACATTAACCTATGTCACATTTTGTTTATACAAATAAGCCAAGTTTGAATTCTGATGGTCAGTTCGTGTTTCGCTACGAACACAAGATAATTGTGGCAAACGAAGCCACCTGTGATGATTCATAATCATCGGCTTTGCCTCTCTCATACACCACGAGTGCGAAACCACCCATGTCACAGCCAGGACCTTTATACTTGCGTCGGACATACTCCTCTGTAAATATTCTAGCTAAACTATGACCCGAATACTGTTATTCAAGCCACACGGTCTAGGACATGGCCAGAGCACACCCCAAGTACCTAAGCCGAGAACATGCTTGCCCCACCTGTAGTTAACCGCTGAGAGACGGAGATATGCTGCAATCACATCCCTCGCGCTCTCAGAGCTATTTGCCTCAGCAATTCGATCTAACAAAACCTCCAAGTAGAAAAAATAATAACCAACTCGAACTCTTTCATATTCTATATCGTCCCACAAATACTTAACATACATTTTATTTAGGAATCGAGTATATCTATCACACGCGCCCTGATGTACCTGGTGTCATGCTGCACAGTCGGCAGACACGCAAACAGCTCCTAATTTCAGTGCACAATATCAAACTGCTTCTAAATAATGCAGTACACATAACTGTAAACACCATCAGTACTCGTAATCTGTCCAAATAACGCATAGCAAAATAACTCAACAGATGCGCGCAGTGAACCTGTCCCACACTCAGCCACACGTCTAGCAGCTCTCAATTCACTCAAAGGTCTCTGTTCGACCCCTCAAACATGACTTGATGACAGCTGCATTCACACCTAACACCTGAGAAATTTATATCACCCAGACGCCGAATATGACTATCCAAGCCAGGCAGTGCGCGTCGTCTGTCACCGTCCTAACTCTGTGAGGTCCAACTCACATGTTTAAGAAGAAGGTTCTGCTGTTAGGTAGTTCTCATGGCAGAGGTGTAGCCCAGCAGTTGCAGGAAGTGCTGGGGAGTGAGTACCAGGTCACCAGCATTGTGAAGCCTAATGCAGGTTTGGCTCAGGTGACTGTTAACATAGGGGGGTTATGTAGGGATTTTACTAAAGAGGATCAGGTAGTGATTGTGGGTGGGGCTGGTAATAGTATTGATAGGGATGGGGAGTATAACATAGATGGTGACCTGGAAAAGATAGCCACTCAGACTGGCAACACGAATGTGCATTTCGTGGAACTGTTTCAGCGTCACCATCGGCCTCATCTTAATACAGACGTCAGGTGTAATAACATGAGACTTTGGGGTGCGCTGATGACAGAAAGCATGGGTCACATTTCAGTGGTATCGGTGGAGTCTATCAGCAGGACGGGTTTCACTAGACATGGCCTGCACATCAACAGGTATGGGAAGGGGAGGTTGGCAAAGCTTATAGGTGACAGCATAGGTGGGGTTGGTGGGATCACTCATGGGAAAATTCCTGCAGTAGTGGGTGTTAGAGCTGCACCTTTTTTAGACTGAAGTCAGCTGATAGGTATTCCTGCTTAAGGGAAGTCTCTCTAACAAGGGAATCACTTTTGACAAAGTTTAGGTATCCGAGTAATGAGGGAATTAGTATATTTCATCAAAATATACAAGGTATTAGAGATAAAGTTAGTGAACTGCTTATAGATGTTGACTCTGAAATTATTGGTATATCTGAACACTTCTTAAATAAGGAGATAATTCAGAGGCTTCCTTTACCAGGATACAGGTTGGCTGGCAGCTTTTCGAGGAGCTCTTTGCGGTGTGGGGGAGTAGCCATCCATGTATGTGAAAAACGGCATCCCATTTGAGTCAATTGATGTTTCAAAGTACTGCACTGAAAAGGTGTTTGAATGTTGTGCAGATGTGGTTAAATTTAAAGGAACTAAACTTCTAACTGTTGTTATTTATAGATCCCCAGCCTCCGATTTCACAACATTTTTGCTAAAGTTAGAGGAGGTTCTTGGTTCACTTTATAGGAAATACAAAAAGTTAGTTATATGTGGTGACTTCAATATTAATTGTATAAGTGATTGTGCAAGGAAGAGGATGCTGGTAGACCTCTTTAATTCATATAATCTTATGCAAACCGTGTTCTTTCCAACGAGAGTGCAAGGGAACGGTAGAACAACCATAGACAACATTTTTGTTCATTCCTCATTACTAGAAGGGCACGGCATTCTGTTAGCAAAAAGGTGAATGGCCTTTCAGATCATGATGCACAAATTTTAACTTTAAAAGATTTTTGTGCTGCAACACGTGTTAAATAGTCATCAGCTCTTCAGGAAAGCTGATCCAGTTGCTGTAGAGACCTTTGTAAACCTTATAAAGGAACAAGAGTGGCAAGATGTTTATAGCGCTGATACAGTAGACGATAAATATAATGCTTTTCTCAAGACTTTTCTCATGCTCTTTGAAAGTTGCTTTCCGTTAGAACGTTTAAAACAGGGTACTAGCACAAACAGGCAGCCTGGGTGGCTGACTAGAGGGATAAGAATATCTTGTAGAACAAAGTGGCAATTATATCAAAACGTTAGAAACAGTCTAAATCTAAATGCAACAGCCCATTACAAACAGTGTTGTAAGATGCTTAAAAATGTTATTAGGAAGGCAAAAAGTATGTGGTATGCAGATAGAATAGCTAAGTCTCAGGATAAAATTAAAACCATATGGTCAGTCATAAAGGAAGTTGCTGGTCTGCGTCTGCAGAGACAGGTCGAGGATATAGAATCAGTGTGTAGTGGGAATGTCCGTGTTACTGATAAGTCACATATATGTACAGTATTTAATAATCACTTTCTGAATATAGCAGGTGAACTAAATAGAAACCTAGTCCCAACAGGGAATCATATAGCGCTCTTAGAAAAAAGTGTTCCGAGACTGTTACCTGAAATGCTCCTCCATGATACTGACAAGAGGGAGATTGAGTTAATAATTAAATCACTAAAGACAAAGAACTCTCATGGATATGACGGGGTATCTAGCAGAATACTGAAGTATTGTTCTATGTATGTTAGCCCAGTTCTCAGCCATATCTGTAACTTTTCCTTTAGGAGTGGTCGGTTTCCTGACCGATTAAAGTGCTCGGTAGTGAAGCCACTTTATAAAAAGGGAGACATTGATAATGTTGACAATTTTAGATCTATTTCTATGCCATCGGTGTTTGCTAAAGTTATCGAGAAGGTTGTATATACAAGGTTACTGGAGCATTTAAATTCACATAATTTGCTGCCAAATGTTCAGTTTGGTTTTAGAAATGGTTTAACAACTGAAAATGCTATATTCTCTTTTCTCTGTGAGGTTTTGGACGGATTAAATAAAAGGTTGCGAACGCTAGGTGTTTTCTTTGATTTAACGAAGGCTTTTGACTGTGTTGACCACAAAATATTACTGCAGAAGTTGGACCATTATGGAGTAAGGGGAGTAGCTTACAATTGGTTCGCCTCTTACTTTAAGAACAGAAAGCAGAGGGTAATTCTCCGCAATATTGAGAGTGGTAGTGATGTTCAGTCCCAATGGGGCACTGTTAAGTGGGGCGTTCCCCAAGGGTCGGTGCTGGGGCCACTGCTGTTTCTTATTTATATAAATGATATGCCTTCTAGTATTACAGATGATTCAAAAATATTTCTGTTTGCTGATGACACCAGCTTCATAGTGAAGGAACTTGTGTGTAATATTGAAACAGTAACAAATAATGTAATTCTTCTGATTCAAAAAGGGTATTTTTGGCTCAAAAACGGGCTGTTCGAGCTATATGTGGTGTAAGTTCGAGAATCTCTTGTCGACCCCTGTTCAAAAATCTGGGAATTCTGACATTGCCCTCACAGTATATATTTTCTTTAATGTCGTTTGTTGTTAGCAATATTAGCCTAGTTCGTGGCTTGTGGGAAAAAATTTGATGCTAAATCACAGTAAGACTCTGTTTTTACAGTTTCTAATTCACAATTCAACAAGAACCGATATTTTGATCAGACAGAATAGGCATATTATAAGCGAGACGGAACTGTTCAAGTTCCTAGGCGTTCGGATAGATAGTAAGCTATTGTGGAAAGCCCATGTCCAGGATCTTGTTCAGAAGCTAAATGCTGCTTTATTTACCATTAGAACAGTATCTGAAATAAGTGACACTTCAACACGAAAAGTAGTATACTTCGCATATTTTCATACGCTTATGTCGTATGGTATTATTTTTTGGGGTAATTCTTCTGATTCAAAAAGGGTATTTTTGGCTAAAAAACGGGCTGTTCGAGCTATATGTGGTGTAAGTTCGAGAACCTCTTGTAGACCCCTAATCAAAAATCTGGGAATTCTGACATTGCCCTCACAGTATATATTTTCTTTAATGTCGTTTGTTGTTAGCAATATTAGCCTATTCCCAAGAGTTAGCAGCTTTCACTCAGTTAATACTAGGCAGAAATCAAATCTGCATGTAGAATGCACTTCCTTGACTCTTGTGCAGAAAGGAGTGCAGTATTCTGCTGCATCCATTTTCAATAAGCTACCACAAGAACTCAAAAATCTTAGCAGTAGCCCAAACACTTTTAAGTCTAAACTGAAGAGTTTCCTCATGGCTCACTCCTTCTATTCTGTCGAGGAGCTCCTGGAAGAGCTAAAAAATTAAGCAAATTCCAATGTTACATTGTTGATTTTCTTCATTTAAACTTATGGCTTCTCACCTGAATATGTTTTTTTATATTTCATTTTATCCGTTTCTAATATCGTGTTATAATTTCATGTATTGACTCGTTCCATGACCATGGAGACTTCTCCTTAATTTGGTCCCACGGAACAATAAATAAATAAATAAATAAGGCCGCATTCCATTGCTTGCCGGCCTATTTGCGACACATCTCCACCTTCACGTCTATTAGAATTGCCGTGAGCGAGTTCACACACACACACCGTCCGCACACATCCCAGTGCTGCCCTCCCCTCACAATCTAAAACGATCATCATACTATGTAAAAAAAAAAAAAAAAAGCCCAATCAGCCTCTCCTAAGTTGTATAGTGCCCCCCAGAAATAGTTAACGCTCGCCTTCGTGTTTTCTCAGCTTATTTGTAAATTCAAATTCTTACCCTAACAGAACTTGTTCACGAAAATAATACTGAATGCGCTCCTAACCTCCTACCCTTTCAGCTCTCAACATACGCAAATGTTCTCAACCCTCCTATATCCCAGAACAACCGATTAATCATTCTTATTCCTTCTTATCGAATTTACAGGCCTAATTTCCTAAGGACCTGTTATCGAAGTACCATCCTGCTTTTCTTTCTGAGGCTTTCTGTGCTTACTTTTACAGAGATCGCTAAATTACCTCCACAGCCCCCTCAGTTTACACACACACACACACACACACACACACACACACACACACACACGGTCATCCTCTCTACTCATCCCACAACATAAGCGATAGTAACTTTACAATCCATTATATACAAACCCTACACATTGTAAGCCACAGTAACGTTACAATACCGACTATATGCCCCAATGCTCTCCATTCCTAAGGAAGTGCTGTGAACCTGCTCTTTCTTTCTACACACGTGACACTCAGCGGTAATCAGCCGATCTACATCAACGGACAGAAGTCCCTCACAAAATTGTTCCACAATTTCGGCGATCGCTTCCCCTGAACACAAATGCGTTACTTTCTCTTCTTCCTTGCCTTCTCGCTTTCTCCAGACTCATAGACTACAAGAACACACCAAACATTTTCGAAGTACAGCATCCTGTAGCCTGCCTTGGTGGCCGAGCGGTTCTAGGCGCTACAGTCTGGAACCGCGCGACAACTACGGTTCGAATCTTGCCTCGGGCATGGATGTGTGTGATGTCCTTAGGTTAGTTGGGTTTAAGTAGTTCTAAGTTCTAGGGGACTGATGACCTCAAATGTTAAGTCCCATAGTGCTCAGAGCCATTTGAACCATTGGAAGCATCCTGTAAACCACTGAGTAACTAGAAACAAACAGACCAAAAAATGATATTCGCACTCTCGAATATCGAAGTCGTTGATGTCATTATACTTACTGTTAAATGTTACGATCACGGTATCAACTGATTGGCATTCGACAATGAGCTAAGTATCGGAAATACACTCTCTTGACCCCTGTTACTCTGGAAAAATCTCTACCGTCCTTACGACTTCCTCTCTACTCATCACATAACATAAACAATATTAACTTTACAATGCAATATATACAAACGCTGCACAATGTAAACCACATTAACTTTACAATACAGTATATACACGTTTGACACAAAACAGTGTACTTATCCAGTATATCTCTACAGCATGCGACAAAAAAATTTCCATTTTCTTACAGCGTCTAAATACCCCAATGCTCCCCAATCCTAGGAAAGCACCGTCAACCTGCTCTTTCTCTCTACAGACCCGACACTCAGAGCTAAACTTCCCTGTTACATCAGCAGACCTAAGTCACCCTCGGAACTCTTTTTACAAATTCAGTATCGTCCTCCCCTCAGCGTGTATCCAACACACCACAATCGATCTTCACTCAACTAAATAAAGGAAGCAAATTTGCAGAAGTAGTCAACCGAACAATCTACACCCCATCGAATAACACTCCAACCCAAATCAATCACCATCTCAAATTCTGACTTGATCACCAAAGCCGCCCAGCACATAGTATTACTTGGCTATTCAGTCGTCTAGAGGACATCAAAGTTAACTCTTACAGATCGATACACTCCAATAGGTCTCTGCATTCGGGCAGCTGCTCCAGTTATTTATTATTATTTATTATCATTTATGATCATTTATTATTATTTATTATAATTTATTATTATTGATATGATGCGCGTGTGTTCGCCACAAGGTCCGGAGTCCAACTGGGTTAGTACACATCGCCACCAGCAGAGGGCCTCATTCAAAATGTCCAATTTTGATAGGGAGTTTGAATTTTGGCGGAAGATCATACATTTCGTCTACCTAACAAAAATGGCTCCAAGTTCAACTGTGTTTAGCTCCTATCACAACCACCAGAACGCTCTGTCATCACGTCAGTTTATTACTCAATTACCATTATTCAAGATGGCTGCACCCAGTGCGAAACGTGTCACCTTTCCCGAACCTTCACGCTACAGTAAAATTCCCCCCTGTCGCATCTTGGGTGTAAAATCGAGACTTCACTGTCATAACTAAGTTAGCGATGGGTGCTTGTGAGGCGCTGCAATCCCTGTGTACACATTTGCCTGACAGATGTGCTGTTTACAGAGTTAGAGATGGAATGACTTGTAATTTTTACATGTCGGACGCTGCTGCTATGCATTTATCTGGTTTCTTGTAGGAGGTATCCTCCCGCTACTAACAATCATTTTATATAGGCTTGATGCACGCATCTTATAATTTCTGAACCACGATCAGATGTGAACAGTGGACGTTATACATCTCTGGATAGTTATATCTTGCATGTATCACGCATAGCCAGTGTTTTAAGGAAGTAGTTTTCTCGTTTTACCGATCGAAACTGTAGTTTATCGTAGAGAAACCTGGAAGAAGGATGTACGTCATGCGCTTGGAGTATATTTCTTACATTGGAATATTAACAGCACTACATTCCATATGAGTGATAGATCGGAAGTGCAGGCCATCTAACATTATAGCCCATTTTAAGTGCAGAACGTTGTAGCCTTAGGAGTGTGTGTGTTTATGTTCTCTCTTACTAATACCCTAAGACAGCGAGAATGCTCTGTGACTGACATCGGCATAAATTATGCACTAAGCTTGGGGTGTTGGAAATATGTGGAGTGCTGTCTGGTACACTTTGATAATTTTTGTGTTCGACAACTGACACTGAATGTACGTACTGCACAGTCATCCATCCGCGTTTCAAATGATACGCACAAAGTGGAGAAGGGGTGGTTTAGCTATAATACTGAAATTGGGGAAACATGCTGTCACATCATTGGCCGGTGTTGAAGTTACTGTAAAATTGCTAAAATTGTACGTGCTATCAACTGTGATGCTTATTATTACAGCAAATCGGCGGTGTCTTTTCCGCCCCATCCATGCACTGGTGCGCTGTTGGTTACCACGTAATGATTAATTGACATCGCTTGTTTGGGTAGGTGAGAGAGTTTTGTGGATGGGTGACACCTTCTGGGGGATGCTAGCAGTGAAACAGCGATCACGCACATGAGTGCAATATGAGGAACGGAGTGCCATCATCTGTAACAGATGAGTTTAAATGTAGAGGTTGTCAGTCACTTTCGGACATCAGTTTGGAAACTCTCCACAACACAGCCAAACTGTTCTAGTTTCCTTATTTTGTAACTCTCTTTTATTTAAAATCATCCACCGTGTGTGTCATGTGATTGTGGCTGCAGTAACAAAATGATTTACACTATGTAATGATGGTTTTCTGTGAGAGGCTGTGGATAAGAGCGTCTTTTGGAACCCGGCACAGGCCTTGAATTCATGGCAGAAAAAAGAAATGTTTTGCATTGTACAAAAGCGTATTAGGAAACAGTGTTCCAAACAACTAAAGAAGACCGGCGACTTGGTATAGTCTGTGGGATACGATCATTCGCCTTGAGTATAGGTGATCAAACTTTAAAGTGGCCTCTGCAGTGCCTGTATATTTAATAGGATCGTGACACAGGGGCGGTAGTAGCAGCAGCAGTTTGAGGTGTGAATTCGGTGAGGGACTGGGTATACCGTTAGGAATGCTTGGAGGGCTGAAGGCTGCGCTTTTCTGGGAAGCACTGCGAAATCTCTCTCTCTGCGCTGGAGCCCCACTGCAGCTTTGCTTCATCGCGTGAGCAATGGTGCCTAGGTGAGTTCTATATCGGATGAAGTTAGTGGAGATTCTATAGCTCTTAATTTTTCTATTTTTGTGGCTAGAGAATGATGATGATAGCATGTTGGGCTGATAGATTCGAATGGATTCGGATCTGTAGTACTTGTATGTAGTTTGGGGACGCACCACAATGTGCGCATTTCCACCGAATGGTCAAAACATGCTCCTGTCGCACTAACTCAGGTCGGTCTGTTTCTACATGGGTTGCAGAAGGTGGTGGATATGATTTTCTCCGACTTCTGCTGAGTTCCAACTTAAAATGGAATGATCGCATGGGCAAAGCTGTAGAAATGGGAGCAGTAGAAACATGCATAGGGACTGACTAAAACCAGGTTGTAATTTTACTTTTGCAGACAGTTCGAGGAATGTGACTCGTTGCAAGATATGAGAGTGCCAGAAATATGATTCACTTTTGGCTGTGATCCAGCGCAGGTATGTGGTTGAATGGAAGGACTTGATTCCAAATCGCAGATAGCATTTCTAGCGGACAGCGTAACACTAGAGATCTGAAAAGCTAGTGTACATTTCTTACGACCTTAATAAGTATACGATTTACTACTGTTTCTGACCCTTCTCAATCAGTTATCGCCTATAACTCAGTGGATATTTAGCAGAACCTCTGACATGCTATCGAGACAGATCACGTTACACATACTGGATAAATATCTAGCGGCGTGAGGTCATCGCAAATATTTACTTCATATCACGTTCCTTAGCCGAATAACTTCAAAAATTCAGCGATTGTATCACGAGGTTGCGTCGTGGGCCACGTGTAAGCGGACTGCTGGTCTGATAATATACACTTCAGCGATCACCGTCTCGGTATTTGTCCAGATAGAAAAACCACCTCATTCAGAGGTAATGTCGTACCTCGATTTATAAAGCCAGTATAGCTTTTAACATGGATGCTTGTGTGCTCCTGTAGAGCAATGATCGCTTGTGACAGCAACATGCAGTAGTTGCTGGGATCATGTTTTTTTAACGTCCGGCCGATTACGTCTCTCTTTCCAGGACATGCAAGAAAAACTTATGAGATATGTCCACCCGTGGTTCACAATGAGAATCAGGAATATAAGGTACGTGTTTGTGTTCCGACATGTGCAAAGGAAATGACTATGACCAGCCGCAAGGAATGTATGGATTTGACGTGGAGAACTGTGATACCATGGGAAGAGTATGTCAAGTCATAAGAATGGTAGTGATATTTCTATTTCCAGAGCCACAGCTGTCAAGAGTGTATTTCCGATACTTGGTCATTGTCGACTGTCATTCAACTGAGACCGCTATCGTAACATTTAGTTGTAAGTACAGGGATAAAATATACATGTGACCAATTTCTTAGGATGAAAAACATTCTACCTGTGCGTGCTCAGCTTGCACCGCCGGTGACCTTAGTGGGGGTGATTCACGTTTCCTGTAACCGGTAGCAGCTGTGAGACCGAAGATGCCTGTTGGAGTGTAGGAATGTAGATGAATTAACCATATTGTCCTCTAGACGACCGAATAACGAATTAATACATAGTATGTGTTGGATAGCTTCCGTGATTGCGTGGAAATTTGAGAAGATTGAATATGGAGGTGCGTTTCTGCTGGATCGTTATTCCCTCCCATGTAAATTGTTCGGTTGACTGCTTCTGCACATTTCGCGCCTTTATTTAGTTGAGGGAAGACCGATTGTGGTGTGTGCATTTAGTGTGTGGAAGAGACGTTTGCTGGTTCTCTAGACATGAGAAACACTTTAGTACACCTTGTAAAATATAGGGATGATTTGGAATCTACTACTTCACCAACATCGGTATTCGAGAGTGGAAATATCGGTTTCTTCTATTTGTTTCGAGTTGCCGCGTAAATGTCTTCGCAGACGTGACGAATTTCTAGTTAGTCAGTGGTTTACAGCACGCCCCACCTATCTAAAGTTTCGGGTTTGTAGAGAAATAATTTCCAGTCTATATCTTGGGAATTATGTTGCGCTAGCGGTCGGTAGGATGCTGCCTAGTGCTTGATATCAAGAAGTACCGCGAAAATGGTACAATATTATGGTGAACCATGCGAAAATACGCGTGTTTATGTAATCCTTAAGCCTGGAGATGTGTGTAGAAAAGCGAGCAAGCATGGAAGGAGGCTTAGAGCAGAAACAATAACGTGTTTGTGCCGAGGGGAAATGAGCCCGAATTTGATGCACGCACGTTAAGGTGGATGACTTGTGATCATCGGTTGCGGGAAAATATCTAGTGCTGTGAGGAGTACATACGGCATGGTCTATCTTCGTGGTATATGTACGAATGATGTAAAGGGGATAATTTTTTTTGGCACAGGCTACAAATTGTATGTTTACTAGGTCAACACAGTACATGGTGATATATTGTAGTGTTGGAGATTGGTTTCGCGTACTAATATTCAAGCTCCTGTCCTCGGTGGGAGAGCATTGTAAAAGAGTAAGAGTCTTTCTGTATTTGACGATATGTATGGTAATTTGTAAAATTTAATTGCCAGCGCAATATGGCGATCTGTGTAAAATAACCGCTGAAAGTCTTTTCTACAGAAGGAGAAAAAGGGATACGCTGCTTCAATACTGGCAGTAAAAGTAATTCGGCGGCCAAAATCGATAAAAGCCAGTCATAATGCTCGATTCATTCACATCCTTTGTGCTGGGATATAGGAGTCTCCACGTAGCGGAGGGAACGTTTGTGTGTGTTGGAAGCAGGAAGGGTAACATGTGATGGACTGGGTAGCACGTTAGGTCAGCGAGGAAGACTGCATTCGACGTTAGTCTGCGTTATTTTCGTAAACAGGTTCTGTTATGGCAAGAATTTTCGTCCATACAAGCTGAGACATGAAGAAAGTTAGCTTTAACTATACAATTTCTGCAAGGTCGACTCGGTTCTTAGTTTTTACACAGCCATGTGACATCAGTACAAAATTGAAGACCTTGTTAGATACACTTGTGAAGGTTTGTAGCTACGTGAGAGACCATCGCTGTGTTGCATTAGTCATGCTGGGCAGTTAAGCAGGGTTAGACACATCTCTCATTTCACGCTAGGAACAATGCACTGTGTGCTACTCTGTCTTCAATGGTAAAGACACGTGCTGCCCAGCGGGTCTCACGTATGAGACCAGCGTGAGCGTACCTTGGAGTTCTGCGACATGAGTGTACCACAGACTGTATACTCTAAAATAGAAACAAATTTCACCTGTGTCCAGTGGCCGCTTGCAGCTGTGATGGCTCTCGCACCCCTGGAACATCTGTGCCTCCTCGCAGTCGCGTCAGCAAGAGTGCCTAGGTGAACACACATTCCGAGAGGAATTTCCCAGGTCTCAAGTATGAAAGGATGCCACCGCCTCAATTGTGCAGGACCCTAATGGGTGTCTGTGTGTGGTTTGACAGCTGGAGGCCACATCACTTTGTGGGGGCTGCCGCTAACCTACTGTGCAGTCCAGTGGGCAGGGTGTTGTTTGTGTGTCTTGACAGCGTTATTAGAAGTAGTTTACAGGTCTGAAGACTGTGTATTGTGACCCCATGCACATTAGGGTGGGTGTTTTGCCTCAGTGTGATAAATATACACCATCCCTAAATAAAATGTTCCTAAATAAATAGAGTACACTCCTTCCTCACTCTCCTCAGCATCCCAGCGCAGGTGAGTCATTTTCCCGCCATTTTCCCCCTCCAGACCATCATCTTGGATTACATCACAGGAGGGATGACAGTACCCTCTGGTGGCAGTATTGTGTACTAGTTCAGTTGGAGTCTAGATCTCATGGTGGAGACAATGCCTGCAAAATAAAAACTTATGTCCAGCACAAGCAAAGTCGTTTTGCTGCCATTTTCTCCCACCATTTTGAGTTATGTCACGAAATGGACAACAGCGCTCTATGGTAGTAGTACTGTGTACTACGTCCAGACCTCGTGGTGAACACACTGTTTGCCGCCATCTTGTATAACGGTACTTACATCATCAGCTGACATCATGGCTGCCATCTTGGATTACGTCACGGAACGGACGACAGCACCATCTGGTGGTGGTACTGTGTACTAGGTCAGTTGGAGTGCGGACCTCCTGGCGAACACACTGGAGAGTGGTGCAGTCTCTAATTGTTTAAATAAAGACTGGTGCTTGATTTCGACAGTTGACAATTAGCAAACACATTTGCAGAGTCTGTTAGATGGATTATTATTTTGACAATTTACGAGTTGTTTGGCTCTCTGGACATAAATGTATTACATTATTTACGTATGGTTTGCATGTCTGTAGGCTGTGCAGTGCGTCATATTGACAGTTTACAATTGGTAGGCACGTGTGTAGAGCGTTATACATGAGTTATTTACGAGTAGTTTGCAGGTCTGTATGCTGTCTGATATGTCATAGAGTGTGTTCTGTATCACTGTGATAAATGTACTCAGTCACTAAATACATTTTTCCAAAATAATTAAGGTACACTCCTCCCTCTTTCCACCACCCCAGTGCAGGCTGAGTCCTTTTTCCACCAATCCCTAGGAAGAGGTGGCGGTCGGGTGACTTAGGTTGGTGGGGGTAGCCCAAGTGACTTATCTTCCCACGATATTCTTAGGTTAGTAAAGGCAACCGTGGTGTGATGCATTATCCTGTTGGAATTTGAACTTCCCACCATTTTTCTGGGGGAGGGGGGTTAGGTTAGCGGAGGTAGCCCAATTGTCCTATCTTCCCGCCATTTTTTTAGGTTAGTAGAGATAACCAGGTGTGATGCATTATCCTGTTGGAATTTGAACTTCCCGCCGTTTTCTGGGGGAGGGGGTTTGGTTTAGTTAGGTAGCCCAATTGACCTATTTTCCCGCCAAAATCCGCCATCTTGAATGACGTCATGGCCGCCATCTTGGATGACATCATGCGCTGTTGCCAAGTCTACACGCCGCCATCTTGGATGACGTCATCGCCGCCATCTTGGATACATCTGGAAACAATGGAGAGTGGGGTAACGCTGGCCTATCCCCACTACTGCTATAGCGTGTTGGAGGGAGGGGGGAGTACTAGCACTTTTTTAAACTGCAGCAGTAACATTGGCTGTTGTTGTTGCTAAGTGTGAACCAATGCCTTTCATTGAGTTCATGATTTCGTGATGTTAAGCAGTATGGGCAACACGTTGATTCATTATTGGAAAACAGAAAAATCAAATGTGATTCATAGAGTAAACATTATAACACATTTCAGTGAATCATTTGTAATGTGGAACAGAAACTGACCTAACATCACAGTTCACTTATTTCTTCTAGATCTTAAACGAGATCCATTAGAAGTAAGGAATCACATCGTCGGCTGCCTATTCAAAGCTACAAAAAACTGCACTGAAATATTTGAGCTTATCGAGACTGTTCTCAAAAGCGGGACATGGTCTCGAAATAGACTGAAAGGGAAACTTTCCTCAAACAAATTATCTTTACACTTTGTAGAGAAAAAGTTGTGGAATCTATAGTGTTAATTATTGCTGTATTTATTGATTAATAAATATGGTATTAGATGTATTTGCAAGTTGCTTTTCACGTTCTTTTAAATTCATCATATAATATCGATCTTAAACATGAATGTTTTGGGATCGATTATTATCGGTTGTCGGTCTTTGGGAATCGATAATGAAACTGGAATCGGCATCTATGATTTGCCAGCATGGAAACATCCGCACTGGCTACTTCGTCATATCTTCGCCCAGCTCACACAGTAGCCAACAAAACGGCCAGGGTGCGAAAGCTGCTCCTTGCAGTGACCCCAGCCATGCCAACGTGGCTGATCTTGTCAGCCTCCTGATACATATGGAGAAGCTCATCTCCTACGTCACTTTATTTACATTAGTTCTTAGAATATTCTTTTCGCATAGTGACCAATACCTTGCACTTCAGAGAAATATGGCATTTGAAAAGTATGTGTCCGAAAATTTTAGAAGTACATGTGTCATGCGTTGTAATTAAGAACTGGGATCGCAACAAGCCCTTCAAAGGATGCATAATACATAATATAAAATCAAAATGTGCACACATCATTACCATTTCGCACATTTGCCTGGCTGGAAAGGCTGCAAGCCCATCCACATGGGCAGCCACTTTCGAAACCAACCGAAGAGTGTCAGTTTTTTGCCCAGATTATGCAGCATAGTGATGCAGGTTCCACAACTAAAGTATTTATTTGGAATAAAAAACACCAATTGCACTTTTATATCAATTTTCATTATCACGATCGGTTTCGGCCCCAAAGGCCCTCCAATGGCAACCAAACAATATACATAAAAAAAGCTGCAACGGAATTACAGGTAGATATGTAGAGAGGAAGTAGCAATGGTTATCGTCAATAGCAGACGTAATAAATTACACGGTCCACTTACATCAATGTGACCACCGACGATGTTCGACGTCAACGTGCATTAACAACTCACAGACGGCAGATGGCAGCACTTGCAGTGGAGGGTATATAAAGCGTACTGGGTGCTCTAGGGAACAGTGCAGTCTTTGTAATGTGGAAACGGAGCGATGTATCTGACGTTCAAAAGGGCACAATCATTGGTTCTGGGGCCAAGAGTGGAAGCATTTCCGAAACGACTAACTCTGCAAACTGTTCGCGTGCTGCCGATGTTCAAGTATACCGTACATCGAAAAATGACACTATCGAAAACCCCCGCCCCCCGTCTGGGGGGGCAATAGATGGCAGCGGTGAATGACAGCTGCAAAGATGTGAATGGGCACATACACGTGCAACTGTTGAGCGACTGACCGCCCAGAGCAGTGGTTACCACGCCCTGAGGGGTAAAATGTAATTTTCTGAGGGGTAAGAACAAAAGGATTCGACTGTGCTTTGGTTACGAAATCAAATTATTTGTAACATATGACACACTGTTGTGGGGTTTACTGATTCTGAAACAAATGTGTCAACATCACCTTTCTCTCATAAACCACCCACTACGCGCATTTTGTACTTTGTACCCTGCATCTATGATAGTAAAATTGAGACACATACGTCACACATACTTATATTTAAGCGTGAAAATGCCTTGTACATCTACATTTATACTCCGCAAGCCACCCAACGGTGTGTGGCGGAGGGCACTTTACGTGCCACTGTCATTACTCCCTTTCCTGTTCCAGTCACGTATGGTTCACGGGAAGAACGACTGCCGGAAAGCCTCCGTGCGCGTTCGAATCTCTCTAATTTTACATTCGTGATCTCCTCGGGAGGTATAAGTAGGGGGAAGAAATATATTCGATACTGTTGTGGTTGGCAGGAGAGCCAACACCGTGTTACTAGGGGAAGCCGAAAGGCACGCGTTTTAGCTCACGCAGGCTGGCGTGAGGTCTGGAACAGGACAAGGAAATTAGAATTTAGAAAAAACGGACGTAGCTGGTGGAATACTTAACTTTAATCCATTAATGGTGAACGTCGCTCTTGACGGTACATGATTCACAGTGCCAATTGTAACTGGTAATGGCGCCTTGCCAGGTCGTAGCAAATGACGTAGCTGAAGGCTATGCTATCTATCGTCTCGGCAAATGAGAGCGTTTTTTGTCAGTGAACCATCGCTAGCAAAGTCGGTTGTACAACTGGGGCGAGTGCTAGGAAGTCTCTCTAGACCTGCTGTGTGGCGGCGCTCAGTCTGCAATCACTGATAGTGGCGACATGCGGGTCCGACGTATACTAACGGACCGCGGCCGATTTAAAGGCTACCACCTAGCAAGTGTGGTGTCTGGTGGTGACACCACATTCCTCCCCCGCAAATCGGCGTACGGTTGTGGCATAAGGCTTCTGCCCGCCCTGGGGAGGACCCCATGTTGATGTATGCGACGAGGTGGAGAGCCTAACAACAGGCGAGGCTGTGCCACACGCACCCTGCCATTCGGACCGAGGGGAGCTAGGAAACACCTGAAAACCTGCTCCAGGGTGCATGCCAACATGCTGTGTATGCGCCCGCAGAGAGACAGGAGGGGCCGAAGGGTCGACCTCCATCAGGCCGGGGCACCCGACGGGCGAAGACGACATATGGTCCGGAGAGGGCAAGAGTTCCATGTCGGAGGACAACTGGTCACGGGAAGCGATCGGCAGCGGCGGCAGCGGCGCGTCACCATGGGGCAAAATGGAAGGCAGCGTCGGTAACACCTGGGGCCGAGGCGTGCCAGTAGATGGGTCCCCAGGGCGCTGACCGGTCGGCACCGTCCCTGAAAGCAGATGGGTAGCGCCAGATCCCGTGCGACGACAGAGGCGCAGCTGACTGAGATGCCGACGCACCTCACCAGAGGCCCCCAAAACCAGATACATACCTGTAGCGCGGCCGAGGCAGCTAAGAATACGCCCTTCAAGTCAACGCCGTGAACCTCGATAGTGGTGGTAGTAGACAACGTCACCTGGGGCAAAAGCAGGTGTCTGCCGCTGCACGGGCACCTGATGCGGCGGATGTAGCAAAGACATCAAGGTTCGATGAGGGCGACCATGGAGCAACTCAGCCAGCGAGCGACCATCTCGGGCCTGAGAGCGATACGAGGACAAAAACAGCAATAACGCGTCCTCCCGAGAATGCGACTCTTTCAACTTCAACATCTGTGACTTGAAAGTCCTGACCAATCGTTCAGCCGCACCATTTGACTGTGGCGAAAACGGCGCGGACGTCAGATGTTGAATACCATTGGCCTTGCAGAATGACTAAAATTCTGTGGACATGAATTGTGGGCCATTGTCGGAAACAACAGTCTGTGGAAGACCTTCGATGCAAAAGATAGCAGATAACGCTTGGATGGTGGCAGATGACATCGTGGAGAGACATCTGGACAACAAAAGGAAAATTACTGAATGAATGTACCACAACCAACCATCGAGCATGCCAGAAGGGACCAGCAAAATCGATGGGTAAGCACTGCCAAGTGGAAGTGGCTTTTGGCCATGCAAAGAATTTCTGTGGTGGTGCTGATTGTTGTTCGGCACACACCATGCAAGAAGAGCACATGTTCGTAATCGCGGCATCGATTCCAAACCAAGTACAGTGCTGACGAGCAAGTTGTTTCATTCTCACTATACCCCAATGTCCTTGGTGGAGAAGCTGTAAGACAGAGGACTGTAACGAACGTGGGACCACGACCCTGGACTGATCATTATCAGAACGCAACAGCGAAATACCACGTCGTACAAAAAGTCTCTCCTGGTGAGCAAAAAATCGGCGAACCAACGGATCCCCGATCCGTGACTTTGACAAGGGCGTAGCAACAAAATGCAGAATGGTAGCAAGGACAGGGTCGGCAGCTGTGGCTGTAGCTACATGACGAAAATCAATCGGAAACGATTCGACCACGTCATTGGTTTCCGAATCAATGAACATGCAAGCAAATTCGGAGGAATCGAATGCTCTATCCTCAGCAACAGGCAAACCGGTCAACGCATCGACGTTTCCGTGCTTAGCAGTGGACCGATACAAGATATCGTAGAGGTACTGCGAGAGGAAAATAGATCAGTGAATGAATTTCTGCACTGTACGTGGAGGTACAGGCTTGTTCGGATGAAAAAGCGATGTCAAAGGTTTGTGGTCTGTGATGATGGTATAGTGCCGACCATACAAGAAATCATGAAACTTTGTAACACCAAATACGAGAGCCAATGCTTCTTTCTCGATCTGTGAATAATTTCTTTGCGCAGACGGGAGCAATTTGGACGCAAAGGCAATAGGTCGATCATGCGATCCATCTTTGTGCGCAAGCACAGCACCGATCCCGAAATCCGATGCATCCACCATCAACAAAAGGGGCTTCCGGGGATCGAATGGCGTAAGGCAAGTATTGGAAAGCAACGCCGATTTCAACTGGCGAAAGGCGCGTTCGCACTCCATCGTCCAGACGAACGGAACACCTTTACGGTGTAAGCAATGAAGCGGAGCTGAAATGGAAGAGGCATGCGGCACATATCTGTGATAATAGTTAATTTTTCCCAGCACACTCTGTAGCTGCTTCAAATTCTGCGGTGAAGGCAAGTCTTCTATGGCACGGAGGTGTCCGGGACTGGGATGTATGCCTTGGGCATTGAGTACATGTCCCAGGTAGGGCAAGTCACGAGCAAAAAACACACATTTGTCCTTCTGCAAGCGAAGACCATTTTGTCGCAAGACCTGAAATAATGTTCTGAGAATGGCTAAATGTTCTTCTTCCATCTTTCCGGAGATCACAATCTCGTCCAGATAGTTTGCTGCAGTAGGGACCGACGTACAAACAGTTTGTAGATATTGCTGAAACAATGCAAGGGCGGATGCATACCCGAATTGGAGTCGTTTGAATCGATACAAACCAAGATGCGTGTTAACCACTAAAACGCGCTGGGATTCTCCGTCCACTGGTATTTGCAAGTACGCATCTGCTAGGTCCAACTTCGAAAAATATTTACCCGGGCACAGTTTGTCAAAAAGATCTTCCGGGCGGAGTAAAGGAAAAGCTGCAGCCACTAGTTGTGGATTCACTGTTGCCTTGAAGTCCACACAAAGTCTCAATTTTCCTGAAGGTTTTGGCAAAATTACTAAGGGTGATGCCCAGAGAGAAGCCTGCACAAGTTCAATTACACCTTGTGATTCCAAATCGTGTAATGTTTTTGCGACCTCATCACGCAATGCGTGGGGAACATTGCACGCTCTGAAAAATTTCGGTTGCGCGTTTACTTTCAGTTCCAAATGTGCTTTATAGTTCTGAGCACAACCGAGGCCCGGTGCAAAAATGTCTGCAAATTTTTCACATAGACGAGAAACACTGTCGGAAGGCACAGTCTGGTTCACTGATAGGACCTGATTTACTATAGACAAGTTAAACAACTGAAATAAATCTAAACCAAACAAGTTCACTGCAGAATAAGAACGAAGGACATAAAATGACACAAGTTTTGTTTGTCCCTTGTATGTTGCAAGAAGGCTGCACTGTCCTAACACGGGGATCTCTTGACCTGAATAGCTAGTTAACTTAACAGTTGCGGCACGCAACGGAGGTGTGCCAAGCAGTTTGTAAGTGTCTTGATTTATCAGTGAAACTGCAGCCCGGTATCGAGCTGGAATGGCATCACTTTGCCGTTAATGTCCAAGTCCACAAAAAGTTTATTGCCCTGCTGACGACAAGAACGACTGTCTCATGCAACGTGAACTGACACTGGTACAAAATCACTTGCGACTTGACGGGAGTTCTGGCGACGTCGACGCACACTATTTGTGGGACGAACACAGTCACTGTTAGAGAGAGTGGCACTGGGCGGAGTGGAATGGACTATATGAATTTCTATGGGCAAAGTTTCGCGAGCCTGAGTATCCTTGGTTCGATTCCGATTCCGGCGCGAAGCAAAGGGCCTGGAATGATTTTGAGTTTCCGAGACGAGCTTTATCTGGCAAACACTTTGAACATGTCCTTTTTTATTACAGTAAAAGCAAATAGCTTGGCGTGATGGGCAATTCTCACGTGAATGTCTAGTAGCACACCACGGGCATGATTTTAGCACTGCATTTGCTTGCCGGCGCGGTACACGTTGCTGAGAGCCTAGCGACAGCGGCGCGGCCGGGCGCGAGGGCTGATTACTGTTCCGTGCAGCTCGCCCGGCGGGCCGGTTAACCTGACACACGGGTGGCGAAGTTGCAAATGATTCCTGTGCAAAGTCAAGTGTGTCCTGCCGATCCAATATGTCCACCACTCGTCGAAGGGAGGGATTGACTAGTTTCAAAATGTTCCCTTATATGAACATCAGAAAAGTTCTGTGCAATTTCATCACGTACCATAGTATCTGAATAAGGGAGTCCACATTGACACTCAAAAGCACAATCCCTAGTAAGGCCTTGCAAGTTTGCAATCCACTCCCGATTAGTCTGACCTGCCGTACATTTTGTACGAAAGAAGGTATACCGTTTGGCAACTACATTGACTGAGTCTTTGAAATATGCATCTAGTGCAGACAAAATTTCCTCATAAGAGAGAGTTGCTACGTCACGTCGGGGAAATAATTTGACTATCACACGGTATGTTTGTACGCTGACCGAAGACAACAAAAATGGCTGCCGCTCGTTACCTTGAATTCTGTAGGCGGCGAGATGGAATCCAAATTGGCGTGACGACTCCGTCCAGCTTTCCAGTACAGCATCAAAAGGTCGAAAAGTTGGTGCAACAGCGTGTTGTGGCTGTGTTAGCGGTGGAGCGGCGGCAGCCGCGTCGTTTTGCATTGCAGGTTGACCCTGGACGAGCTGTCCAAGGGCATCCAGTAAGGCCTGCGTCTGCTGATTCTGTAAGCGATAAAAGTCGGACAGTACATCTGAAGATGGTCGCGAAGCCATTACACAAGTAAATCAGGGCAGTATAGTTAAGAACGCGGTATTGCCTCGTCGCCAATGTTGTGGTTGGCAGGAGAGCCAACACCGTGTTACTAGAGGAAGCCGAAAGGCACGCGTTTTAGTTCACGCAGGCTGGCGTGAGGTCTGGAACAGGACAAGGAAATTAGAATTTAGAAAAAACGGACGTAGCTGGTGGAATACTTAACTTTAATCCATTAATGGTGAACGTCGCTCTTGACGGTAGATGATTCACAGTATCAATTGTAACTGGTAATGGCGCCTTGCTAGGTCGTAGCAAATGACGTAGCTGAAGGCTATGCTAACTATCGTCTCGGCAAATGAGAGCGTATTTTGTCAGTGAACCATCGCTAGCAAAGTCGGTTGTACAACTGGGGCGAGTGCTAGGAAGTCTCTCTAGACCTGCCGTGTGGCGGCGCTCGGTCTGCAATCACTGATAGTGGCGACACGGGGTCCAACGTATACTAACGGACCGCGGCCGATTTAAAGGCTACCACCTAGCAAGTGTGGTGTCTGGCGGTGACACCACAGGTACCTCATCCAGAAACGCACCCTCTCGAAACCTGGACAGCAAACTACACCGCGATGCAGAGCACCTCTCTTGCAGAGTCTGCCACTCGAGTTTGCTTAACATCTCCGTAACGCTATCACGCTTACCAAATAACCCTGTGACGAAACGCGCAAAGTTCTCTGAGTTATAGGTAGTTCCTGCAATAGATCAGAAACTTCTTCGTTATTCACTTCGCAACAAAAAGCAAACTAATTTACAGCACAACAGCAACTGTGTAATAGCCACTATACTGCTGTAGGGCCTATACTGTATTGTTATTTTAGGTGGCAGTGGCCAGACACAAAGCATTGGCAGCCAGTTCATTAGTAAGGAGCCCATCAGTAAATTGATCTAAACACATTAGGCCTAAGTGCTGTGCAAACATTTTAGTTCGGTAGATCTTAAATGCATGTGCAGGAGGTGGATGAAGCAAGTGTCGCTAGCGAGAGGACTGGTGCTGAGGAACCATGTTTTATAACAACTATTTACCTCAGTGTCGATAGTTAGCTTTCTTTTTGTGAGAAGCAGTTTTGGGTAACACTCGCAATGCCCTGAGAATTGCTCTATCGTTCTGTAAAAATAATTGTTCAGAAAAGCAGTTTTTTCGTGACATTCCCTAGGTTATCTCATCATTCTGGAAGGCAGGACAAAGTAACGTGTTACACAGCTCACGGTGTACATGCACGGTTCGAAGAGCACAAGTATGAGTGTACCGTTCTACCCTAGCCGCCCAACTCCCCGTATTTAAAACCCAATCGAGGATCTGTGGGATACATCGATCGGGCACAAGCTTTTGTATCCCACAGTCATAGAAGGTTGCCGCCTGTTGTTGGAACCACATTTCACCTACAACTTAGATCTCTCCGTCGTCGTGGAATGATTTTCCACCGAGATGTGACTTCAGTTAATGGAAGACATGGAAGTTGGTGGGCACAACGTAGGGGCTGTATGGCATATGGTCCAATACGTCCCATTTGAATTGTTTGAGTAGTGCTTTGGTTACGAGCACTGTGAGAGGCCGAGCATTGTCATGAAGCAAGCAGACTCCACTTGTCAGCATTCCCCTGCTTTTGTTTTGAATTGCCCTTCGAAGACGTTTCAAAGTCTGACAATATGCAGCAGCACTAATTGTCGTTCCAGGAGGCATAAATTCCAACAGAAGAATGCCTTGTCTGTCCCAAAAAACATAAGCCATGATTTTCTTCGCTGAAATCGACGTTTTGCATTTCTTGGCTTTTGGTGAATTCGAATGGCGCCATTGCATTGATTGTTGCTCAGATTCAGGTGTATGGAGATAAACCCACGTCTCGTCACCTGTCACAATGTGATCAAGGAACTCATCACCTGCTTCAGCATAGCGTGTGAGGAAGTCGAGTGCAAAGCCCATTCTTTTCTTTTTGTGTTCTTCTGTTAGCAGTTTTGGAACCCAGTGCGCACACAATTTCCTGTACCCTAACTTGACAGTCACAACGTCATAAAGAGTTGTCATTGACACGTCCAGTATGATCTGATACAATTCTTTCAATGTGAGACGTCTATTCGCACGAATTGCGTCCTCCGTTCTCCAAAGAAGGGCATCAGAGATCACAGATCGCCGACCTGTTCTTTGTTCGTCATGAACATTGGTCCTACCTTCAGAGAAATGACTGCACCATTTAGTTACATTTTGTCGATTCATAATGTTCCCAAAAACAGAAACAATTTCTTTGTGAATATCCGCTGGTCGCTGACCTTTTGCATGAAGAAAACGTATGACAGAGTGCATTTCGCATTTGGTGGGATTCTGAATCGGCGCAGACATTTTAAACACGACCTACTCCAACCAGAAGCAACGTTCAACTGCCAAACAACCGCGAGGCGAAAGCTAACGGTTCAAGGTTAACACCAGTGTCGCCAACTTGTTCGCCAAAACTCTTCTGTTCCTCTGGCGTACGGTGTATCTCTACTTTCCGAAATACCCTCGTACATAAACATGCATCTCAGACGTCCTGAGGGAACACAGAACGACTGATGTGACCTGCGAAGAGGGGACATGTAAACAGAGGAGGGGCAAGTTACAGGGAGGGCCTGTAGAGGGGGTAAGTTACCTATTTAGCTGTGTTTTTTACGTAGTTTAACTCTTAACTTCCTTACATATCTTTGAATTTGAGAGCTGTATTCTCGCGTTTTAGAAACTGTGAAGTGGAGATTCGTGCAATTAGTAGCACAGATGTCTTTTTTTAATGGCTAGCTACACAGTTTAGCAAGGCGTCAGCCTCCGTTTGTGACTCGTCAGGAATATACCAAGTTCCATATGTAGATTTCTGTGTGCGTTTTTATAGTTAATTCGTAAGTTAGTAGTATTAGGATAGATAGGATGTGTGCATGCTGTGTGCGGGCGCAGGTGGAGTTGGCCACAGTTTGCGAACAGCTGAAGACGCTTTCAGCTACAGTCAGCTGTCTCTATGTTGCAACCTCGGGGTGTAGGAGTGATGGAGAATCTGGCGCTTGTTTCTCCCACAGGTTTTGCTGCCAAGGCATCTTGAAGGGTACCCGGTGCAGTGGGTCTGCCACCACCACAGGGCAAGTGGCGGGTGGTAACGCATTCTGATAGCTCGACGTGGAGAGTCAGTGTGTGAGGTCTGACCTCACCCATAGACCCTGTGAGTGGACAGGTGGCCGCTCGTTTAGCCGGATCCGACGAGCGGGAACACAGTGGGAGAGGTTTGCTAGTTATTGGGAGCTCCAATGACAGACCTAGGAAAATAGCGTCCAGGCCCGTAAATAAATCCAATATGCACGCAGTGTACCTGTTCGAGCCTCATCAGAGGTGTGGAGGAGGTCCTGCCGGCGGCTATCAAGCGTGCAGGGTGCAGTCGTCTGTATTTGGGGCTGGCATCTGCATGAAGGACATCTGTCACTTGGGATCTGAGGTCATCCTCAGTCCAAACGAGTGGCTGGCGGAAGTGGTGAAGATTGCTGCCGTTGCACAGGCTGTGCAGGTAGTGCTCACTATCTGCAGCATCGTTTCCAGACCTGAAAAGGATCATTCGATTTGGTGCCAAGTGGAGGCTCTCAACCAACTGGTTTATCGATTCTGTCTGCAGATTTCTGGACCTCCATTATGGAGGGTGGGGGCGGGGGGATTGTAGCACTGGTCTGCTACTTGGGTAGCAAAGTACTTACAGAGTGCACATGGGGGTCAATATGCAGAGTTAAATCAGGCCGCATACACACTAAGGACACTTCGACTGTCAAAATTTTAACAGTAAATTGCATAAGTATTTGTAACAACGTTCTTGATCTTCCTGCCCTCCAGGAAATTTGTCGCGGTCAGATTGTTCTTGGAACCGAGAGCTGGCTAACCCGAAGTGAAAATCTCCAAAATATTTAACAAGGCATGGACCATACATTTAAAAGACAGATTAGACGCTGTAGGAGGGGGAGTGTTCATTGCAGTCGACAAAAACATTGTGTCTATCGAGGTTGAAACTGAGTCTGACTGTGAAGTTATTTGGCTGCGTGTAACAGGTCTAGGTGAACTAAAATTAATTATGGGTGTTTTTACTGGCCACTTGATTCCCTGGTGATAGTTTTTGAATTGTTCAAAGAAACACCACGCTCAGCAGCTCAGAAAAACCCAGATCGTGGAGTATTAGTTGGAGGTGACTTTAACCTACCGAGTATAGACTGGGGCGTCTATGGATTCATTGTGGGTTGTACAGACAGGCAGTCTTATGAACTGCTTTTGAACTCGTTTCCCGAAAACTGACTTGAGCCCACACACAATGGAAATGTTTTAGAGCTTGTAGCTTCAAAGAGAACTAACCTTATCGACGGTGTCAGTACAGAGACTGGGATTAGTGATCATGATGTCATCATAGTGACAATGCTTACTAAAGTTAATAAAGCCATCAGAAAGGCTAGAAGAGAATTTCACTAGAAAAAGCAGATAATTAGTTGTTACAATCTCAATTATAAAATGAATGGACATAATTTAGGTCCAATTAAATGGACGTAGACTAATTATGGGCCAAGTTGAAACGGAATGTAAATCACACCCTCAGAATTATGTGCTGAGTAAGTGTACCAAGAACGGGAAAGATTCGCCATGGTTTAATAAAAAATTGGAAATTAATGAGAAAGCGGACAGAGTTGCACTCACGGTTCAATAATGAACGCGCAAATTATGACAAACAAAAGTTACTAGAAATTAGTTCGTTTGTAAAGAGCTAGATGCGCGATGCATACAGCTACCACTGTCATACCTTAGCAAAAGATCTTGCCCTCAACCCGAGAAAATGCTGGTCCTACGTAAAATCGCAAAGTGGGTCGAAGGTTTTTATGCAGTCAGTCATTGACCTGTCTGGTGTAGCAAGAGAAGACGGCAAAAGGAAAGCCCAAGTTTTAAATCTCACGTTTAAGAAATCGTTCACGCAAGAGGCTTCTATGAGAGCGATCTAAAGGTTTTTCGTTCAAAGCCCGTACAATCCAGAATCGGTATGCCAATCAGGCAAAATCGATGTGAGCACCGATGGAATCATCCCACCAAAGCACCAGACAGAAGCTACGCGTTTGGTAAACACCGTGTCCTGGCGTGTGAAGAAGTCAGTAACTGCCTGCTGCACATCCTCGGCCGGCAGGAATTGTCCACACTTCGACGCCTTTTTTAAAGGACCGAAGGTGTGATAATCGCATGCGGAGAGATTAGGACTACAGCGTGAGTGCTCGAGTGTCCCCCACTTGAGTGGGCGTAACTTCTGTGTTACGATGTGGGAGCGTGCTTTATCGTAAAGCAGCACCACCCATCGTCGCTTGAAACTTGGCGCACCATACCACAACAGACATGCAGCCCCATACACATTCATCGTTCTGCGGTTTATGTCTAACGGTGATTTGCCTTTAGCTGCCAAGAAAAAAATAACAGCATGTTGGTCCTGTTTGGACACATTTGGTAATAACGTCGCCAAGTTCACGTTGCCGGATTTACTGCACGCACGTCGGGAAGGCAGAAATGCCCTTGCCTACATGTCGATTCGAATATACCGGTATCAGGTTCGCGCAACATTGCATATAAGCTGCATCGAGGGCCTCAAACAGAAACTCTTTGTTTTACCCTTATATAAACATATCGGTGTTTGACGGTCGTAGAGATTCCATTATGGAGGACATAGTATACTGTCCGGCCACATCAATGTCAAAAGCCGGAAAAACGACCTTTTTCGGTGCTCGCAACGGTACAACTTCTTAATATTTTTTGTAATGAAAGTTCACGGAAAACGTGACGTTCATAACAACAATTTCTACACTTACTGCCATGTAAATATAACACGATGGACTTTCTAACAAGGTAATCAGATGGACACTTCACATCGAAGTAATTCAGAGGTGTGTGGACGTTCTTTTCGTGAAACGTTAATGCGAAAGTTACAGAACATACAGATATGACAGGTAGCAGAACGATTTACATCGCGCGTAAGGAACTCAAATACAGAAGAAATAAGAACATATACGGAAGCATACACTACTTTTCCCTTCGCTGAAGTAAAGTGATTTGATGGTGTGAAATGTTTTCACACGAAATCTAATGACACAACTATGTTAGACGACTGTGCTACGAGAGATAAGATCTAAAATCATCGGTCAGAGCACTTTATCGTTTGTACTGAAAACCAAAAAAGACACATGACATTTACGTATCTTGTAAGGACTGTGAAGATAGTACAAATCGAGATTCGAACAGAAGCATCTAATCGTCATCCCATCGTACTATTTGTGACTGGAATAGGAAAGGGAATGACTATTAGTGATGCAAGATACCGTACACTATGCGATGTGTGATGATTTGTAGCGTATGTATGTAGATGTGATTTTGAAACAAAACCTTATGGAGACACATTTAGGCCGCACGTCAGAGCACTTTTAGAAGACAACTAAGTCAGATGAAATGTTTTGTCTAAGATCACATTTTGTAGCTTGACAGAGTTAGCGTGATAGTCTTACACACACAAGCGCCGCAAGTAGCTGTAGAAGTGGAATAACCCTTTCGCTTGGCCGCCCGGTTAGCCGTGAGATCTAACGCACTGCTTTCCGCGCGGGATGGCGTGTCGGTCCCCGGCGCGAATCCGTCCGGCGGATTAGTGTCGAGGTCCTGTGTGCCGGCCAGTCTGTGGATGGTTTTTAAGGCGGTTTTCCATCTGCCTCGGCGAATGCGGGCTGGTTCCCCTTACTCCGCCTCAGTTACACTATGTCGGCGATTGCTGCGTAAACACTGTCTATAAGAACGCATACACTATAATTCCTCTACCACGCAAACATTTGGGGCTACCCTCGTCTGCTGTGAGACGTTCTCGGGGGGGATCCACTGGGGGCCGAAACGCACAATAATCCTGGGTTCGTTGTGGGGCGGCGGTGGGGTGAGTGAACTGCTGTAGCCTGTTGTGGGGTTGTGTACCACTGAGAGCTATGGCGGGGACGAAGCCTCTCCGTCGTTTCTAGGACCCTAGTTCAATACAATACAACCCATTCGCTTGATGAAAGTCTTTGTCTTGCTCCATACTAGAAGAAAGACGACAAGTGTCACAGATTTGCAATCGAATATAAATGACAGTGCTGTACATTCATTCAGAAGTGTCGCAGAAGACCTACAGTGAGTTCAGTGTGTTACAGGTCAGACATAGATATCGTAAGATTCCACAGGATTTCTAAATTATTCCTGATGAATGCAGATGTGATTCCTTCAACAATACACTTGTTTTAGAAGTCTTTTGCTGCCCAAGGTTGCAGGTGGTCACGATAGAGAGGTTTGCTGTTACTACTTAACACTCTACTCCACGTGCAGACATATGGCTGTCGGCAGATCAGTTTTACAGCGGTTTCTTCCAGTGGTATCTGACATCGCATGTCTCCACACAACTCCCGTAAAGTGTGGATGTAGATCTCATGTCCAGCAGCGTCTCAGATGCATTCAGATCAGATGATTTGATCTCTAAGATATCAACATGAGTGCTCCTCAGTCTATAGTAGCACATTGACTCTTAAGCCACAGTCAGTTATAGTGGTGCTGGTGCAGGAAAATGCACAACAATACACTCTAAGACAAAATAGCCACGTATCACGAAGGAATTATCCGAATGGGACGGAAATCCGTAGAAATGATGTACATGTACAGACCAACAAATGATTACAATTTCAGAAAAATTGGATAATTTATTCAAGAGAACAAGATTCACAAATTGAGCAAGTCAATAACATATTGGTCTACCTCTGGCCCTTACACAAGCAATTATTCGGTTTTTCATCGACTGACAGAGTTGTTGCATGTCCTCCTGAGGGATATCATGACAAATTCTGTCCCACTGGCATGTTAGATCGTCAAAATCCCCAGCTGGTTGGGGGGTCCTGCCCATGATGCTCCCAACGTTCTAAACTGCAGAGATATTCGGCGACCTTGTTAGCCGAGGTAGGGTTTATAAGCACGAAGACAAGTTGTTTAAACTCTCGCCATGTGAAGACGAGCATTATCTTGCTGAATGCAAGCCCAGGATGGCCTACCATGAAGGGTAACAAAAGGGAGTTTAGAATATTGTCGACGTACTGCTACACTTTGAGAGTGCTGTGGATGACCAACAAAGGTGTCGTGCTATGAAAAGAAGTGGCACCTGAGACGATCATTCCTGGTTGCCGGATTGTATCGTAGGTGGCAGTCAGGCTGGTATCCCATTGCTGCCCCAGGTGTCTCCAGACAGGTCTTCACCGGTCATCAGGGTTCGGTTCAAAGTGACTCATCACTGAAGAAAATTCTACTCCAGTCAATGAGATTCCAGGCCGAAGACATGTCTGGAGACGACCCGGACAGCAGTGGGATACCAATCTGACTGTCGCCGCCATACGGCTCGACAGCTGGGACTGATGGCCTGGAATGGCATTTCTTTTCGTAGCAGAGCCCCTTTGGTTGTCATCTGCAGTATCCCTACAGCACAGCCCTACGTCGACAATATTCTATGTCCTGTTTTGTTGCCCTTCATGGCAAGCCATCCTACGCTTACACTTCAGCAAGTTAATTCTCGCTCACACATGGCGAAAGTTTCTACTGCTTGTCTTCGTGCGTACCAAATCCTGCCTTGGCCAGCAAGGTCGCGGAATCTCTCCCTAGTTGAGAAGGGCAGGGCCGTCCAGCCAGCGTGGTATTTTGATTATCTAACATGCCAGTTGGCGAGAATTTGGCACGGTATCCCTCAGGAGGACATCCAACAACTCTGTCAATCAAGGATAAACCGAATACCTGCTTGCATAAGGGCCAGAGGTGGACGAATGTAATACTGACTCGCTCATTTTGTGAAGCACTTTCTCTCGAATAAATCATCCAATTTTTCTGACATTGTAAGTTTCAACTACCACCAATATCTGCACCACTCATCAGATTGCTAGCATTGCATAGTGCATGTTGAATCCTGCCTAGTCGTCAACTATGGAGAGTCTAGGAAACATGCCTTCACTGATCGCTAGAAGCCACCCAAAGAAATCGTATCAATGAGTTTTATTACAAAAGGAAAAAATTCAATACCGGTACTTTGTGTTAAACAGAATACATAGAATGTAGGAGCAAAGTAATGAGATTTAACGCATCTGTTCAGGTTGCTAGTATTGAAGCTTCTGAAGAACTAGGCCGCAGCCAGTCGGGCGCGGCGCATATATTCTCTTCGCATAGAGGCCGCTGCTGTCGGGTTGTCGTTCTGGAGAGGGGTCGCTCGGCGTGCAATTGGCTGACGTCTACTTCCCAGGCGTCTCTGCTCTCTCGTTCCTGACTGGCGTGCCGGCGCTTCACTTGACGCCGTAACACTGCACCTATGAGTATGGTGTTATTTGCTACACTGTATAAGCTGAATGCAAGTGAGGTAAACCTGTTGTTATAGACTTGGCATCAGATCATGAGCTCAGAGTAGCAGTGATTTTTAAAATCCATGATTGAGTGACGTGAAAGTAGCGCTTTCGTACTATGAATGGCATGAATTACATCAGAATTCAACACAGATAACTGCAATGTTCGACACTCGAAAAAGCTGCCCAAGAACAGTGAAAATTTAGAACAACGAAACTACCGTGCAGTGCACTCACATACGGGAATCTACTTCTAAAAACTTGATGTGTGCTAGCTCAGCTATCCAGTGTGAGGTGGA
Source organism: Schistocerca americana (assembly GCF_021461395.2). Lineage (NCBI taxonomy): Eukaryota > Metazoa > Arthropoda > Insecta > Orthoptera > Acrididae > Schistocerca > Schistocerca americana. The sequence continues at coordinate 121,417,934 of NC_060130.1, forward strand.
CAAATGTGTATGGATTTTATGGAAATATTTGGCATGTGCTTACAGAGCTTACTTGCCAGAACACTTCAGAAGAAGTCCTTGCTACGAATTTCGATGCACGTTATGCTTAGTACGCAGTTGCATGATGCGTCAGTATCACTACCTTATATTAGTGGAGATTTACGTGGATATAAATTATTATTTGTATACCCTACTATGTTAGCCCAAATCAGAAAAAAGTTAAAATAAATAATTGTTTATATCTCTACACTTTGTTTCATATCATCAAAAACGTCAGACATTGTAATGTAGAAACTTCTATTTTTTAGTACTTTTCTTTAAAGTCACATGTAATATTTTCGTAATAATAATAACAACGTAAAAGGCATTCACTCAAGTGAAGAATTCACGTCACCCATAAGGTGAAGTGGATAAACCAGTTCAACTGAAAAAGAGCACATGGAAAGACACTGGGGGCAGCCATCCGCCTGGACGTTACATGTAAGGACACTGGGCCGATCTGGCGGCAAAGCTTTTGCAGTTAACGTGGATAAATGGGTGTGTCATTTGCGAGGGAAATCTGAGTGTAACAAGAATGTTCCAGAACAATCTTGGTGTAAGTAGACCTTCCGTGAGGCCGCGCGGGGTTGCCGTGCGGTGTGACGCACCTTGAAACGGTTCGCGCGGCTCCCCCTGTCAGAGGTTCGAGTCTTCCCTTGGGCATGAGTGTGTGTTGTCCTTGGCGTAAGCTAGTTTAAGTTAGATTAAGTAATGTGTAAGCCTAGGGACCGATGACCTTAGCAGTTTTGTCCCATAGAACTTACCACAAATTTCCAATTTCCTTCCGTGAGCTAAAAAGCGCACGGAAATTCTATGTCTACGTCCATACAAATCTAAACTAAACCAAACTAAACTCCACCAGAATAGGCCATGAAGGCCGAACGGTATTGACCGGCCGCCGTGTCATCCTCAGCCCACAGGTGTCACTGGATGCGGATATGTGGTCAGCACACCACTCTCCTGGCCGTACGTCAGTTTACGAGACCAGAGCCGCTACTTCTCAATCAAGTAGCTCCTCAGTTTACCTCACAAGGGCTTTATTGCTTCCCCCTTGCCAACAGCGCTCGGCAGACCGGACGGTCGACCATCCAAGTGCTAGGCCAGCCCGACAGCGCTTAAATTTGGGGAACTGACCCGGTGTTACTACTTCGGCAAGGCCGTTGGCCCTTACAAATGTACTACGCAATATCATGATATATCGCGAACGTCATAAAATAGTCTTTGTAGTTTCTGAACTTTCGGATTATGAGCTATTTACAGGGTGACAATTATTGAACTACATAAAATAAAATGGTCATAACTTCTGAACGGTTTGCGTTACGACGCTCAAACTGCACGGTTGGCCGCGGGGTATGATGGGAAGTAGTATGCGCTGCATTGTTTGGTTTGGCGACGAAGACTACATTCATTTGGATGGGTTCGTCAATAAGCAAAACTGGGACGTTTGGGGGACTGAGAATCCGCATTTCGCGGTCAGCCATTCAGGTCATCGACAGCATCGCTGTTGCGGTACTTCAGTGGATCATGCAGAATTTCGCTATTCGTCTGCGCCACGTCATCACCAATGATGGCAGGCTTATCGAACATATCATAACCTAACTCCGAATATCTGTAGTGACGTTTACATGTTGAATAAAGTGTGTGCACACCGTAGTTTCTAAGTAATTCACTTTTTTTCATATAGTTCAGTAATTGTCACCCTGCATTTTAATAACGTTCTATAGAAGGTAATGGAGGAAAGAACGTAATGAGTTAGTTTTCTCAGTTAGATTTAGTGAGTTTTCAAACAACTGAAAAACTGAAAATGTCTAATACGAATCGAAGCGTGGAAGCTTATGTCTAGTGGAGAGGGGTGCCAGCCCAGTGTTGGCGAGCTCTCAACTACAAGTCGCTACTCAACTGCCTCAGAGAAAGGTCACGTCTATGAACACTCCATTGAAAATATTCCTTTAGAGGATAATTTGGCACTTTGCAAATACTAACACTTTTTGAACATCTGCTCAGCGTGTCCTAAGCAGCATCTGAATAGCGACAGGTTGTTATCCGCTCTTACTACACTCGAGAAACGTGTCGTGAAGGAAAGAACTATTGACTGTCTGCAAGTGCATTTTATGATTGTGACGATCTTTAGAGGACAGTAGTTCCGCGTTCTCGAGTCAAAATGTTGTTTCAGCGTAATGGGTGAGTGATTCCAGCGAATGGATTGGCACTTGCGAGAATTTATGATGTTTCGTTTTCATTGTTCAATCCAGCAGATGGCCGTCTGGCCACGTGTTCCAAGTATTAATTCCTGGTCTTCTGGTACAGCATTATAATGCTCAGGCAAGCAAGTGTTTCTTTTAGAATCTTTGTTTAAAATACCATGTGGCAGTGCAAATTTTATTTCATATTATTTTACAGTTTTACACAATTTAAAAATTGAAACTGTTTGTTGTAGTTTTCTTGGGTTGTATACTCGTGAACGGCTAACAATTGATAGTTTCTTTTTTTAATGAGTATATGGTTTATAATAAAGTTAACGATAAACATGACTGGTGGATGTATCACTAATGACGTGCAAGGGAAGTCTTCCACCAGATACAGATATCTTTTGTGTCTCTCATTGAAATCAGTAGGTGCCAAACTTGACTGTAATTATCATTACCCTGCTAATGTGAAACCCAGATTCCGAGAGAACTGAGTACCTTTCAATTACAACTGAGGGCTCATTACAGTTTCGATCTTAGTGAAAGTAGCACTTGTTGTTTTATTTATCAATGGATCTCTTTTACGAGGATATTGGACATTTCTTGGTATTGCAGTTTAAGAACAACAAAAATACACCGAAGCGCCAAAGAAACGGGTATAGGCATGCATATTCAAATACAGAGATACGTAAGCAGGCAGAATAAGGCGCTGCGGTCGGCAAAGCCTATATGAGACAGCAAATGTCTGACGCATTTGTTAGATGAGTTACTACTGCTAGAATGGCAGCTTATCAAGATTTAAGGAGTCTGAACGTAGTGTTATGGTCGGCGCACGAGCGATGGGGCACAACATCTCGGAGGTAGCGATGAAGTGGGGATTTTCCCGTATGACCATTTCACGAGTGTACATCAGGAATCCGGCAAAACATCAAATCTCCGACATCGCTGCAAGAACGGGACGGAAGAGAATCGTCCAACGTGACAGAAGTGCAACCTTTGCGCAAATTGCTGCAGATTTCAATGCTGGGCCATCAACAAGCGTCGGCGTTCGGACCATTCAACGAAACATCATCGATATGTGCTTTCGGAGACGAAGGCCCACTCGTGTACCCTTGTTGACTGGAGGACACAAAGTTTTACGCCTTGCCTGGGCCCGTCAACACAGACATTGCACTGTTGATGACTGGAAATACGTTGCCTGGTCGGACGAGTATCGTTTCAAATTGTATCGAGCGGATAGACGTGAACGGTTATTGGAACAACTTCACGAATCCATGGACCCTGCATATCAGCAGGGACTGTTCAAGCTGGTGGAGGGTCTGTAATGGTGTGGGCGTGTGCAGTTGGAGTGATGTGGGACCCCTGATTCACCTTGATACGACTCTGACAGGTGACACAGCATCCTGTCTAATCACCTGCATCCATTCATGTCCATTGCGCATTCCGACGGACTGGGGCAATTCCAGCAGGACAATGCGACACCCCACACGTCCGGAATTGCTACAGAGTGGCTCCAGGAACACTCTTCTGAGATTAAACACTTCCGCTGGCCACCAAACTCTCCAGACATGAACATTATTGAGCATATCTGCGATGTCTTGCAACGTCCTGCTCAGAAGAGATCTTCACCCCTCCTTACTCTTACGGATTTATGGACAGCCCTGCGGGATTCATGGTGTCAGTTCCCTCCAGCACCACTTCAGACATTAGTCGAGTCCGTGCCACGTCGTGTTGCGGAACTTCTACGTGCTTGCGGGGGCCCTACAGGATATTAGGCAAGTGTACCACTTCCTTTCGCTCTTCAGTGTATACTCCAAAATAGTAGCAACTCCCGTGGCAGGTGGTTGATCTTATATCTACACCCACCCAAAATCTGCCACATGCCACGTGGCATGAGAGATTGCAATATGCATAACTGGAATTACGTGTATCGAACAGATTGGAATTAACATATAAAAAGATGAACCACACAACCTATCTGTGGGAGGGAGGGAGCTGGTCAGTGCATTGGTGTCTCACTGCTCACACTGGATGTCGGTTGACACAGTAAACTGCTGACCAGTGCTGAAATTGAGACATGATTAAGAACTTAGAAATATCTCTGCATCAGTGCTTCCTAAGTGGGGTCCCATGTTGGAATGTACTGCATGTCCCAACTCATCTGAGATAATCACTGCAATATTATTGTGCTTGGTGAATGTGGCTGCAAATGGGACCTTGGAGCACAGGCTGCAGTCAAGGCAGTAGCTGAGGAGAACAATACGACGCTGTACAGCCCTAAAATTAGAGCACAGTTAAGTGGAAAATCATGTAGGCGGCTGTGGTGGAGCGCGCGACCTGTAGCATACAATATACATCCACCTGCAACCGAAACTGCAGGTATAGGTACATCAGTGACGGTAGGCTCTAACCTGTCAGCTGGGTATACAGACACCATGTGACATAATGATGTGGGGTGGAAAACCGAGTGACATTGGCTCTGAGTTGAATGTGGACAATCAGCACGAGCAGATGGTGTGACGGTTGTGGCAGCAGGGGACCGTCAGTCGAATGCAGTGACGAATCTTATTTTAAACTTCGCACTGTTTTAAAATTAGGACATATAGATTTTTTGAATATCACTCTATTTTAAACTTACTGTAACTGGGATGGTAGAATTTGTTTAAACTGTGAACTTATAGGGGTGGGGGAAATTCTTTAAACATTCAGGCTGTGCTGCTTTTAAACACAAGACAAGTGAACTGTAATGTGAGAAAAACCCGCTGATTATTCTGAATTTCCCACCATTCTAAACTTAGGACAAGGTTCCAACCTAGCACAAGTGACACAGAAGCAATGCATGCTGCGCCAGTGAGCTGGCAAATCTGTGAACCATGCAGGCTGCCCCTGTATCCCCATCCCTGTCATCTCGGATTCTCCCGCCATAAGGCTGTGCCACTATTCCGAGGTCAGCCATCTCGGATTCACATATCACAGAGCTGTGGCAATATCCCATGGCTGGTCTGCATGTTAGATTTTTAACCAATACGATAAGTTCTCATCCTGGCTTTTTGAACTTCTCGTCATTTTACACTTAGGAAAACTGCCATAATTCCACAGTGACTTCACAGGAGTGGTGGAAAACCGTGGGTATTTTGGATTTTCCGCTTTTTTTTAATTCCCAGCCATTTTATACATAGGACAATCGGCCTAAATCAGAGTGGAAGCCGGTCAGTGTGGCCGAGCGGTTCTAGGCGCTTCAGTCTGGAACCGCGCGACCGCTACGGTCGCAGGTTCGAATCCAGCCACGGGCATGGATGTGTGTGATGTCCTTAGGTTAGTTAAGTTTAAGTAGTTCTAAGTTATAGGGCACTGATGACCTCAGATGTTAAGTCCCATAGTGCTCAGAGCCATTTGAGTCAGAGTGGAAGGGGAGGGGGGAACTGGCAACAATGCAGCCTGGTCCACAATGCACTACTATTGGCTCCCTGCAACATTCTGTGTCATCCCACACGCTAGGAGCTGTTGGACTGTTCCGTGACAATGTTGCCGTTAACACCACTAGATAAACGGCTGCATCTGGAGTGGTGCCGTAACCTACATGCGCGGACAGCTGACGAATGGCTTCACATTGTGTTCAGCAGTGTATTGCGGTTCTGCAGTACTTCGGATGACCATCCTCGGAGAGTATGGCAGCGAGCTGCGGTAAGGTCCCATTCTTCCATTGTTTTGGATAGGCACAGCGGTGTTACTCCTGGCGTCGTGGGAAATCTGAAGGCACAACTAAATATCACGGACGTCCTGCATTCTCATGTGTTACTTCTTATGTTACAGTACCATTGTAATATTTTTCGACAGTACAATGCCTGTCGCCACATGTCACGTGTCTCTATGAACTGTCTGTGTCATGTTGAGATACTTCCATGGCCAGCAAGATCCCAGATCCCAGATGCGAACGGCAGTATTCAGGATATGAAGGACCAGTTACAACAGTTGTGGGCCAGCTTCCCGCAGGAGAATGTACAACAGCTTTATGACACCCTTCCCAACCGAATCACTGCATGTATCCAGGACAGGTGGGGTGCAACGTCATACTGATAAGTTGAGAGACACTGTCAAGTACTTCGTAAATTTCACTCCCTATAAAATCACTGAAATGGCATCATATTCCCTCTCAACCAGTGAAGTTTCTTTTCGTTTCCTCCACCCCTTAAGGAAGCTTTACTTTTTTCAAGCAGTGTATATTACTTCGATTCAGCGAGAAAGATAACGAAATAACAAAAAAGTTGGTTGAGTGCTAGACGAAGTTTCTAACGTCTGAGGTTCTGTTCCCAGTCGCTGCAGGAACTTTCCTTTTGTCTGGCACTTAATGGGTTAGTTCACCTCCACCGAGCAAGGTGGCGCAGTGGTTAGCACACTGGACTCGCATTCGGGAGGAAGACGGTTCAATCCCGCGTACATCCATCCACATATAGGTTTTCCATGATCTCCCTAAATCGCCTCAGACAAATGCTGGGATGGTTCCTTTGACAGGTCGCGGCTGACTTCCTTCCCCATCCTTCCCTAATCCAATGAGACCGATGACCTCGCTGTTTGGTCTCTTCCCCTAAATCAATCCAATCCAATCCAATTTCACCTCCAGCAGTCATTTATTAACGTGAAAATGCGAAGCGGCAGCGTGGTACGGAGTCCACGTTAAGCTTCGGAAATCAGCTCTAAGGCCGGAAAAAGTGAGGACATACCAGAAGCAACAGGATTACGCCTTGTAACGCAGTTCGGTGTTCAAAACAGAGCAAAGAGGGGACAGGAGGGGGCAGCTGGCGGGGAAAAGGGGGTTGGGTGGTGGTGGTGGTTAGTGTTTAACGTCCCGTCGACAACGAGGTCATTAGAGACGGAGCGCAAGCTCGGGTTAGGGAAGGATTGGGAAGGAAATCGGCCGTGCCCTTTCAAAGGAACCATCTCGGCATTCGCCTGAAACGATTTAGGGAAATCACGGAAAACCTAAATCAGGATGGCCGGAGATGGGATTGAACCGTCGTCCTCCCGAATGCGAGTCCAGTGTGCTAACCACTGCGCCACCTCGCTCGGTAAAGGGGGTTGGGGGATAGCACCAAGGGGCAGGAGACTGGTGGGGAAGGCAAGTCAGGAGGGACTGCAGAGATGCAGAAGGGGTGCACTGGAAAGGGAGGGGGCGTGGGAGGGAGGAAAAAACCGTTCAGGGGAAGGGTAAAGGAGGGGAGAGGGAGCTCTGAGGAGGGAGGGATGGTGGGGTTAGAGCTGATAGAAGGGATAGATATATGGGCAAAGCTCGTCATCTGGGATGGGTAGGCTCTGGAAGGTACACTGGTAAAGGAGGCGGAGGATGTGGAGATGGAGAGAGGGCAGGACACAATGGTAAAGGTGGGGCAACAGGCTGGGGGTAGAGAGGATAGAAGTCACCAGGGGATAAGGGGTATCGAGTCTGCCGACAATGTACAGGGTGCGGATGTGTTTGAGAAAAAGGAGAAGATGTGGGAAGGGGTGAGGTCATAGAGGATCCATGTGGGGTATGGGAGGCAGATACACAAAGTGAGGTGGAGCGCATGGTGTTCAAGCTTTATATAACCTGGGTGGGGCAGAAATCTAGGCGATGCTGGCATAACAAAGGATTCGACAGATCAAGGATTTTTAGGTGTGAAGGATGGTAAACGGATGCAGTCCCCATGTGTGGCCAGACAGGAGTTTCAGGAGGCAGAGTCTATTATGGGCTTTGTGCTGGATCATAAGGAGATGGGGAGGTGAAGTAACGGTCGAGGGTGAGGCCAAGAGATTTCTGCTGTAGGAGTGAGGTGGATAGGACGACCATAAATGGTAAGGTAAAAATCGTGGAGCTGGAAGGAGAGGGTGGTACGACCTATGATGATTGCCTGCGTTTTGGAAGGGCTGATGAGAAAGTAGCCACTGGTTGCACAAGGCAATGAACTGGTTGAGGTAGCTTTAAAGGGTATGTTGGGACCGTTGAAGGGTAGGATAGAGGGCCAGGAAGGCGGTATCATGAGCAAATTGGAGGAGATGAACAAGCAGGGGGTGTTTGGCCATACCTGCAGTATACTGGAGATAGAGGAGAGGGAGAGGACGAAGCCTTTGGGCACGCCAGTGACGGGATAGAATGTAAGAGAGTTGATATTATGCTTAGTTACATAGGAGGGACGACAGGAGAGGAAGGAAACAATGAGACGGACTAAATTGATGGGAAGGGCGTAGGTCTGGAATTTACAGAGGGGTCCGAGATGCCAGACACAGTCAGAGGCGTTCTGGAGGTCGAGGGAAACAAAGATAGCGGAATGACAGTAGTTAACTTGGAGGGAAAGAAGATTGCTAAGGTTAAGGAGCTGGTCATCGACTGAGAAGAGGAGCTGGAAGCCACATAGGGTAAGGGGAAGATGGCGCTGGTGATGAATAGGTCAGGAGAGCATGCACTCGAAAACCTTACTGAACATGGAAGTGAGGCAGACGGGACGATAGGAAGAAGTGTCAGAGGTGAGTTCGTTGTGCTTAGGGAACAGCAGGATGCAGGAAGTCTTCCACAGGTCGAGATAAAATCCGTGGAGAGGATGACGTTATACAATGTAGCAAGGTGGGGGGGATTTCTTGAGGTGGCACTAGGTCACACCATCATGACCAGGGCCAGTGTTGCATTTGGACTTGAGTATGAGTTCGATATCGTGTGCTGTAATTGGAGTGTTTATGTCTGAGGGGGGTAACTGAAAAAATGTTCAAATGTGTGTGAAATCTTATGGGACTTAACTGCTAAGGTCATCAGTCCCTAAGCTTACACACTACATAACCTAAATTATCCTAAGGACAAACACACACACCCATGCCCGAGAGAGGACTCGAACCTCCGCCGGGACCAGCCGCACAGTCCATGACTGCAGCGCCTTAGCCCGCTCGGGTAATCCCGCGCGGCGGGGTAACTGATCCAAGTACTGGAAACTGGGGGTGAGTGGCAGGACAGAGGTACCAGAGCATTCAAGAACTGTGGGGGAGAGGGAGTAATCATAGTGAAAATCGTCGGGAATGGAGAAGACCTCAGAGAGGTGGGAAGCAAAATTTTTAGCCTTACTGAGGTTGTCAGGGAAGGGGCGGTCATCGTGGAGAAGGGGGTAATGTGGATCTGGATGACTACCAGTAAGGCAGTGGCAGTTCTCTTCACAACTCTGCGATGTTATATGTAGCAGCAAAGTATCAAGCACATTTGAATATCAGACGCCTTGTACACTTCTTTCTTTACAAGTTGAATCGTAATCATCAAAAACGCGGTAAATACGGACGATGAAAAAACTGCGACATCTTATGAGAATAAAGGCCCATACCCTTTTTATCCTCGGCGTTTCAACGAAGCTACGAATAACACGGTTCTGCACGGAGCGCTCGCGGCCGGCGTCTGCCAACATCGGCGCCCTATGCAAACCTGCTGATCAGCAACAGTAAGCGGTACGTCATCCCAGCGACGTGTACCGCCATTCCCATCATCAAATTTTAATGCAATCTGCAGAATTTAGAGCTACGACAGCCATAAGAACGATTCACGTTCACATGAATACTTTCCCTGTTAAATCCTACGTATGCACACTTCCTCTCAAGATAGGACACTTAAGTTACGAAAAGACATAATCCTTGTCCCATCGATCCATCTGCGACTCGAACAGGAAAGGAAATAACTAGCAGTGATATACAATATACTTCACATGCATTGCATCCCCCGGGCCTCCCCTCCCCTGTCCCTCTCCTCCTGGCCCCGTCTCCTCAGCCATTGGCATCCTTTTTCTCCCCTCTCCCCCACCTCACCCCTGTTCCCCTCTTGGCAGGTCCCCGGACTCGCACACGCTAAGTGGACATTCGCGCGCCGGAGATCACCGCCATCAGTGTTTCGTGTGTGCTGTCGTGTTTAGTGTTCAGTGTTCACCGTCACACTCCATCGTTCACCAGTGCCATCGTCATCTTCAGTGTTTGTGCGTCGTCTCATCAGTTAGCAGTGTGGCTTATCGACGAGTGTGAACGGCTCTGTGTTTGTCTCTATGTGTCTCCTGTTTTATTGCCCACCGTTCTGTAACTTGTGTCTTCTCACTGTTTTTGCTCCTTGCATATTCTATGGCTGAAGAGCAGCGTAGTGTGCTGCTGACAGTCTGCCTGTTGTACAGGTTTTAAAATAACAATAAATTAAAAAAAACATGCATTGCATAAAGGCTTCCACAGTATACACAGTGGACTTTCTAAGGTTTATAGCTTAGCAGAGGCAGCGTTAAACCTTTAGCTCGGAATAAAACGATAATATCGCATGTTTGTGTGAGCGTGTGTCGTCGCACCTGGCGTGGGTCTTACCACTGCGTGGTGGACGTTAACGACATTGTGGGTTCAGTTTGCTTTGTTATCAATATTTATAGTAGAAATGAGAAGGAGAAAACCTCCTGGTTGGAGGGGGTTAGGTTACGGAAGACTGGTAACTCTTGTGGAGTTGGGAGGAATCGTTGGCTAAAGCAGCATTTTGTTATTCTTTCTCTAATCAGTACATTGTTCTAACGTACTCCTTTACTATGAGGTGCCAGAAAAAAAACCCGTTATCAAGATGTCAGATGCTGTCAGTAATTACTAGAAAGGGTCTCTATCAGAGATGACTGCTTGACTGTCGTTCGGTCTGCTAACTACGAGCCACTTGGCCTAACCAATCACCACCAACACCACGAACTACTTCGCTAATTCCCACAGGCCACTCTGTCTACCATCAGCGGCGGATACGCGCCCCTTGCGGGGCCGCCTGCATTGCCACCCGCGCCGCCCCCGCCAGTCAGCCCGCACGCTATTCGTTCGTTTCTTTCGTCAGTCGACTCGACTGAATCGAGTTATCGAGTAGTTGTACTTTCCTATGTAGCACGCGCGTCCGCGTCATCGTATTTTATACGCTTCTGTCTGGCACATAGAGAGCCAACACATACTTACGAGAAAAGTCGCGGCCATTCTAGTGATCTCGATACGTTATTCTGTCTGGTATTTGTTCGAGAAAAGTAGCGAATATTCTACTGTGTTCTTGTAGAGAGAACCTTCGATACGTAGTATTATAAATATGGACTATTTGCCGAATAGGAGGCTAGTTTACATTCAGAAGCAGAAATATTATGACTGAAAAATGAATAAGTAAACATTCCTAGTTGTAGCAAATGCAAGTGTGAAGATTAGTCAAGAGTGAGAGTGATCAGTTGATTGTAAAGTATTAATAATAGTAATTCATAGCAATTTCTCATAAAAACATTGCTACAGTAGGAAGAAGTTTTTCAACATTGTGGAATACAAAGACATGGCTGAGGTCGACAGTGAAGGATGACCCACTTAATGGCCTAGCTCTGTAGAACATTCGCCCTATCATTCATTGTCCTATTGACGATGCCAGGAAGAATAGGGGCATAGAATTCATCATTTAAGGAAGAGAACCACAATTGTAATTTTTTTTATGTCATAAGTTGGCATTGTCTTGTATATGTGTATAATCAGTTTAAATAACACTTTCTTAAACTTTGCATGTGACTTGATTTTATTTTTTTACGGTAAAAGTGAAGGTAGCTCAAGATATCTTTAGCGCCCCCTCCTTGAGGTTTTTCTGTATCCGCCGCTGCCTACCATACAAGCAGTGGCGGAACATGGGTCTGAATTCTATGGAGGCCAGGAAACGTAGTGGAAAACCCCTTTCCTTCCATTTTAACGTAAGCACACCCAGTGTTCCTAACGACAACCACTATTACTATTACTAAGACGATGACGGCGACATCTATTACTACTACCAGTGTTAATAATAATAATCACTGTTATTTACAAACGAACTGGTAGATTCGGCGTTTGTGCGTTGTTACTTATAAAACAAGTTAACTCGATGATCTTTCTTCTTTACGAGTCTTTTGATGACATCGCCATACCATGTCTCTCAGCTTTCAATTATTGGCAGTACTGGTTTTTCAACTGAGGTACAAACAAGTGGTATAAGCGATCTAGGGCCACACCGTCCCTCAAATATGGTTTTACACATTTAAGACAAGTAAAACTCCTTTCAACTGAAACAATAGTTGCAGGAATGGTGGCAATAGAACAATATACAGAGTGTATCAAAAAGAATCATCGGATTTTAAATAAAATCAAGCTATCATGTTATTTGAGACATGCGCGTGAACAATGTACTGTTGGAAAGGGCAAACTCTCGAGTCTTACATGGTTCCCTCTAGGTAGCAACAATGTGCACCCACTTCTGTTCTAGTAAAAATGGTATCGGACAACAGAAGACGTTTTGTGTTCTACGTTTTGCGCAGTGCGGGTCGGTAATAACTGCTCAACGTGACTTTCGCACTGGGTATGGTGTGTGCAGCACACAGCATTAGGCGATGGCATGAACAATTCCGAGAAACAGATTGATTGTGGAAAGGCAAATCGCCGGGCCGTCCCCGCTTCACAAGAAGTCCGCAAAAAATTGTTAGCCGTGGAGTTCAACAGCTCAGCATGCCCCCGATGTCCATGTGTCGTGTGCTGCTTGATGTTTACACATGAAACCATACAAAATTCAGCTACTGTAAGCTCTTCGTGAAGGTGACCAACAACAATGTGCGGATTTCTGTAATTTCGTACTTGGCAGGATGGAGGATGACAGTTTTATTCCACGCTTAGTGTTTAGTGACGAGGCAACATTCCATTTAAATGGAAAAGTGAACTCTCTCATAATGTGAGAATATGGGGTACGGAACAACCACATGAAGTTGTACAACATGAGAGAGACTCTCCAAAATTTAATGAGTTTTGTGCAGTTTCACAAGAAAAGGTTTACGGTCCATTTTTCTTTGCCGAGAACACTGTTGCAGGAAGCACAATCTTCATATTCTTGAAAACTTTCTTTTACCAGAGTTGGAGATGATTCGAACGACTTCATTTGCTAACAGGATGGGTAACCGCCACATTGGCATCGGGAAGTGCGGGAATTTTTAAATCAAGGGATTACTGAATGATGGATCGATCACATTGGACCAAATGATTCAGACTTACATTACTGGCCTCCAAGGTCACCGGAGCTGACTGCATATGACTATTTCTTGCGGATGTTTATAAAAGACTGTTTATGTGCCTCCGTTACCAACAACAATGAATGAACTGAGACATAACAGCAGCGGTGGAAGCTGTAGCTCAAGACATGCTCGCTGCAGTGTGGGAACAATTTGAGTACCGCATTTCAAGGGAGGAATATTGAACATCTATGAAAAGGTATGAAAACAATTTTTTGAGTTTCCCGTTCATCAAAAAACGAAATTCATTGTATATGTTCATTAGTTTCAGAAATACAGACGTACCTAATCGGATGATTCTTTTTGGTACACCCTGTAGTTTGAAATATTCTGTAAGAATTTGGCCCGTTTCGATCTCAATCATTCTTTTGGTATCGTCTCCAAAACTGAAAGAGCGAAATGTTACGTTATGCTGGGAATTTATCACAATGTGAAAATCTTGTTACCAGCTGTGTTACAATATTTTCCAATACCTCGAAGTACACCTGCTTGTAATTTGACATCAATGGATTGCCAATGCCTTCATCCACCATTTCAGCTCTATTGGTGGAAGCTTCGGGTTGAGAATTAGTCGAGAGTTTCGTGGAACTTAAAAAATGAATCAATTTATCCTCATTTTTTAAGATTTTTATGAACGCTATGCATTCTGAGACAGCACTGTTGCAAATCTGTGCATCATTTGTATTCTTCTGAAGAATGTTGAAAAGCAGTTCAGTTTTTAAAAAGACTTTGAAAAACAGATGAAAAGTAAAGTCAAAGTCTACGAGAGTTTTTGAAATTCCAAGACCTCTCTTGTAGTCGTTCCACTAGAGTCTAGAGTGTCAATTACTTCATTTAAAATCTCAGTTAGCTCCGGATGGTTTTCGTGGATGGCAGATATTATTCTGGCATTACAGTTGCATCTCATTTCACTATTCGAAGAAATGAATTTACCAACAATACTTTCGAGGATTGTTGTGCGTTTGGAAGGGCAGTTGAAGAAATCAGGAATACCCTGAAGCACTGATAAAAAGTATCCTTAGATATTGGTATTATACAAGAGCAGTTCTACTCCAAAACTAAATTCAAACGATGTGCAAACAATTGAGTTAAAATACCTGTGGGGGCAATTTTATGGACCGCAGTTTGCAGGCCATTTGATTCTCCTGCCAGAAGGAAGCGCAATCCTAAGTTTGGACCGCCAATTTGTTCTTCGTATCATAATTCCGAAAGACGTCACTTAGCACAGTGAATAAAGCAGTGGCAGTTCTAGCTTGATTAACAACGCCTGTCATCGTCCGCAACGCAGGCATAAAATGAGGTTCTATCCACTTGAATCTATATATTCACAAATTCTCTCATTTTTACATTGAATCACAGCGTTCTGTATAGTTTCTGAGAATTCCTGGAAATAGTCCATTTTCTTCCAGTTTGGTTTCAAATCTTCATTCCCGTTTAGCAGAAGTTTAAGAATGGTTCTGAAGAGAATCCTCTGTCTCGTCATGACCTCCTGCTTATACGAAAGTTTCAGTTAGTATTTTCATGATGTCTGTTAACTTTCACTTAATTTTTGTGCCTAATTTTCATCAGTTTGTGATATTCATTAAGTACACTACTGGCCACTAAAATTGCTACACCAGGAAGAAATGCAGATGATAAACGGGTATTCATTGGACAAACATATTATACTAGAACTGACATGTGATTACATTTTCACGCAATGTGGGTGCATAAATCCTGAGAAATCAGTACCCAGAACAACCACCTCTGGCCATAATTACTGCCTTGATACGCCTGGGCATTGGGTCAAACAGAGCCCATGCAGCTTCAACACGATACCACAGTTCATCAAGAGTAGTGCCTGGCGTATTGTGACGAGCTAGTTCCTCGGCCACCATTGACCAGACATTTTCAATTGGTGAGAGATCTGGAGAATGTGCTGGCCAGGGCAGCAGTCGAACATTTTCTGTATCCAGAAAAGCCCGTACAGGACCTGCAATATGCGGTCGTGCATTATCCTGCTGAAATGTAGGGTTTCGCAGGGATCGAATGAACGGTAGAGTCACGGGTCGTGACACATCTGAAATGTAACGTCCACTGTGCAAAGTGCCATCAGTGCGAACAAGAGGAGACCGAGACGAGTAACCAGTGGCACCCCATACCATCACGCCAGGTGTTACGCCAGTAAGGCGATGACGAATACACGCTTCCAATGTGCGTTCACCGCGATGTCGCCAAACACGGATGCGACCATCATGATGTAAACAGAACCTGGATTCATCCGAAAAAATGACGTTTTGCCATTCGTGCACCCAGGTTCGTCGTTGAGTACACCATCGCAGGCACTCCTGTCTGTGATGCAGCGTCAAGGGTAACCGCAGCCATGGTCTCCGAGCTGACAGTCCATGCTGCTGCAAACGTCATCGAACTGTTCGTGCAGATGGTTGTTGTCTTGCAAACGTCCCCATCTGTTGACTCAGTTATCGAGGCGTGGCTGCACAATCCGTTACAGCCATGCGGATAAGATGCCAGTCATCTCGACTGCTAGTGATTCGAGGCCGTTGGTATCCAGCACGGGGTTCCGTATTACCCTCCTGAACCCGCCGATTTCATATTCTGCTAATAGTCATTGGATCTTGACCAACGCGAGCAGCAATGCCGCGATACGATAAACCGAAATCGCGATAGACTATAATCCGACCTTTATCAAAGTCGGAAACGTGATGGTACGCATTTCTCCTCCTTACACGAGGCATCACAACAACGATTTACCAGGCAACGCCGGTCAACCGCTGTTTGTGTAGGAGAAATCGGTTGGAAACTTTCCTCCTGTCAGCACGTTGTAGGTGTCGCCACCGGCGTCAACCTTGTGTGAATGCTCTGAAAAGCTAATCATTTGCATATCACAGCATCTTCTTCCTGTCGGTTAATTTTCACGTCTGTAGCACGTCATCTTCTTGGTGTAGCAATTTTAATGGCCAGTAGTGTAGCTCTGAAACTCTAAATCCTTGTTTGAAGATAAAATTACTTGGATGATCTTTACAAGATGCATGCCGTGCTAAGCCTCTTGAAAGATCCCTCAGATAGTCGAAAGCCTCAGTGGATCACAGTTTTGCTTGTGCTTAAGAACAAACATGGCGAGTGCATATGCTGCTGATACCATGAACTTTGGGATGCACATGTTTTGACCTTACCTTCCTGAAGAAGTTGTAGCACTGTCGTCCTTTCCAAAATTTCATGTCATTCAGTTTCACATCCCCTTGAAAACCTGAAAGCTCCTGCAAGAAAGTAATGATGTCTTCTCTCGAAAGCGTCACATCAGTCCTTGTACAAGGTTGGACTTGATACATATTCACTGCATATGGGACAACTAACGTTCGAGAAACCTAGAGAGGCGACACGACGGCTGCTGGCCGCCATGCCACCGAAGCGCACGGCGACACTGCTACGACAGCCTTACCCTAGTGACGTCAGCTTGTATGCGGCCTGACATGTGTCTGCTCTCGTCGCCATTTGCTTCGCGTCTCCGGCTGCCTAAGATTAGGATTAAGCTTGCCCTCTTTGACTTGCTCTCTAGCGCTGGCAGTTTAGATGAATTACGCAGGCTAATGTCTTCGCTCTCGCTGAGAAATGTGCATAAAGGTTTGTAGTAAAAACAATTATTGCTACTGCTACTGCTTCTGCCACAGAAAAGAGAGGAGGCCCAGCCTCCTTTGCCTCCACTGATCAACCGACACTGCATACAAAAGAGTAGTTCCAAATAGTAACTTGTTCCTGCTATTCACAGAAATTGCGTTATGCTAACTCTCTTAGACAGAAATAGACAATCTTTGTTCAACATTATTCCAATGAATATTATAAAACGCTACTTCGCTTGCAGTTACTGTGTGTCAATATCGCCGTCTTCTCGTAGTTGTGCTTACTGCTCCAGAGTGTTACTGTCCTCTGAATGTTTGGTACTGAGACTGAACCTCACTCTACTCAGTGCTACATGATCCTTTTATATCATTCTTAATTGACTCTGGTTGCACATGGTTTTCTTCAATCTCTTTCTGGAACATTCCTTTGGACCCATCCCTCGACATGCGACCGCATTAATGTTTCATTACGTCTCTAAATCGTACTCGGTATTCTTCCATTACCCCCATTGGAAAGTTTTCCTGTTCTTCTCTTGACTTCGACGCTAGGAGCCGTGTGCTGCTACTTGCTGGCGTGTTTGACCAGTCTGAAGTAACTAAATAGTGTCGAGCTGCTTTGGAAAGTGTTGCCTGCCCCCAATATCCTGTTTGGCTTCACTTTCTTGTTGTGATCCGACATGTTATAAAATTTGTTAAACTTTTCTAAGCTCACAATACCTACACCAAAATTACATTAACGTGCATTATCCAAAATGCCATTAACACATTTAAAATATAGTTACAACATTTTTTGCGTAATTTTCTCTTATCCTCCACCGGAAAGAAAACATCCTAACGTCTAGTGATTATTATCACTCTGGTATCTGCACAGCGTAGAAATACAGTTATAAAATTAATTAAAATTATACTCATGTAAGTAACAATGGAATAAGTTTGGACCTTATTTCCTCACTCTAATGTAGGTTGTTCTTTAAAATGTGTGTGAATTCCTAAGGGACCAAACTGCTTAGGTCATTGGTCCCTAGACTCACACACTACTTAAACTAACATATTCTAACTTACGCTAAGAACAACACACACACACACACACACACACACACACACACACATGCCCGAGGGAGGACTCGAACCTCCGGCGGGAGTGGCCGTGCAGTCCGTGATATGACACCTCAAACCGCGCTGCCATTCCGCGCGGCGGTTGTTCTTTATCTATGAACTTACCAATGTCTTTTAACAGTTTACCTACTACTCTTAAATCATCTAAGTAGGAAGTAATATATACATCAAAGGTAATTCAAACTGTATTTCTGAGGTATTGATTTTTGTTTCTGTCTCGTCACAGCAATCTAAGTTGATATCTACGTATGGTATTACCGCTCTGCTGGTATAGTTTGCCTGGATTACTTTGTCTGATTGTATATAGACATGTGTTCCCTATCCTTCACAGTTTTCTCTGAAATTAAATTGTTCCTATTCCACTTAATTTAATATCCTCAGATGGATACATACTACACAAAATGGTCATGTCTTCCTCCTTAGGTATTGCATACATGTATATCGACTCATTAGCGCTTAAACTATTCCGTAAACTTCGTTGTAACGCAGTCATTTTCTTGACACAATTACTCGGTATGTGATTTGTCTTGCAATAATTTCGCTTCAGAATCTTGCTGGTTGTTCAATGAAATTAACCCAAAAGATTGTCTACATATAGTTATTTGTTTGTCCATTGCTTCACAATCTAATTGATCAGGTGATAGCTTACGATATAGTTTCTTAGAGCTGTCTATCAACAAATATTCCTTCTCTAGCTGTATGTAATCATATTTATCTGCATTAAAAGTCAATTCAATTTGTAATGGTAACATTTTATAAAATTTAAAATCCTTATTTGAAGTTAGTGGAATACTAATTACCCAACCTAATATACCATTGGTTACAAATATACCAGAACCCATAACTTTTAACAATACATACCCATATTTTTCGATTAGAGGTATTGGAAACTTTAGTTCTCTTAATTCATTTTCTGTTAGCCTTAGATATTTGACAATTTAACTGGATTCGCTATGTTAGAGGCAAGAATGCCCTTGTGGGCGTGAATGATACGCTAACTAATTGTTCAAACTCCATACTTAATTCATTAAATAAAATCTGTAATTGCAAGAGTTATTCATTGTCCTCATGAACGCGGCAGTCTTTATTAAAGCGTTTTTTGTAGTCCTCAGGGAGTAGGTAATGAATTTTTCTAGTTTAGCCATTCCAGTTCTGAGCAAGTACTCATTTGTGGTGATCGAATCTATGGTTCTATTAAAACCCGACAACATGGCTTTGACTACAGCCACTATTTCAACAACTGTTCTGATCTAGACTCCATACTCCATACGTGCGTTTTGCAATAAGCAGCATCTACCTCGTCCTAGGTCCAAAATAAAATTTTACTGACTTCTGCTATAAAGTTGAGAATTCCCCTTCTCTATCTACATTCTTGCCTTGTTATTTAATGTGTTAGCGACTTGATTTCTTGCAGTCGTTCTGCATCGTGCGTAACCCCGTTATTTAGCATATTACATTCTACCTGGCGAATGTTTAGTTCGACCAGTTTATCTTTACGCTATTGTATCACGCATAATCCTATTCTTCTCACGACGTGGAATTTTTCGCCTAGTCTCTTCAGATTCACATAGGTTACCAATTTCCGTGTCGTACTGATTACCTGGACGTCGCCTTTGTGGTGGTAATATACTCCTGATGATGCCTTTATCATGTGAATCTTCATGATCTTTGCCATCTCTCAGTACACTTGGCAATTGACAAGCGGTGATAACCAGCATTCACACCATTGCAGTCGATGCCATCATGATGGGTCTGTAAGCGAAATCCTTATCTTACTCCCTTACATTCCTAACTTCATCTTAGTAATGAGACTTGAGTCTATTGGTATGCACTTTCAGTTCCTGTCTCCGATTCGCTTTCATTACAGCATTAGGCAATTATTTTTATTACTTAACATGGGTCTCTGAACTGGGAATCCAACTATTTTGATCTCCTAACATCTTACTGTCTCATCATGTAGTAACACATTACCCTCTGTCAGAAATGTTAGGTAATGTTCAGCGTTGTCATACTATATCTTGCTCACTTCTTTGGCTTCTTTTATTTTGTGTCTCGCTATTGGATATCAGCAGCAACAGCAGCTTATCGGTTGTACATAGTTTATTTACATCATTTAGTTTAGTGCCATTCTAACTTACTTCTGAGCAGAAGTGAGCAGTAGCTGATGATTTAGCTGTTTTTAGTAGTGCTATATATTTTTGTTGCAAGAATTTGCATGTTTTCCGATCTTTCGTCTCGAGTGAGTTTACTTTCTGGTGTAGTTTTCCGCCTCAGAAGTCTCTAGCGCCGCTTGATTTACTTGATTCCACGATCTTTCCGAACAGTGAATATTCAACAGATCGCCTAACTCAGATTCTCAGAGTTTAATCTCGCGTTTTGTAAGTGTATATTCTAATCGTCGGTAGCGCATAGTTGCTCAGCTTTTTGTTTTGAGACTAGTGACCACTATATTCATCGTAGTTAGTCGCTCAATTGGGTGCCAGCTATCGCCTGTGACAAATCTCTGGGGTGTCAATTTTCGTTTTTAGCGTCTCCAATGTTTTCTTAATAGTCTATATTTGTCTAATTGGTTGCATGTTTTGATATTTAGGAAGTTTAGTCTAGCTTTGTTTGTTAACTATAAGTGTAAATTCAGGCAGTCTGTAGCTCAGTTGTCATTTCTTCTGAATAGCCCGCTACATAGTTCATTGAGGTATCAGCATTCCTCGGTTACACATCAGGAGGGTAACAAGTTGTTTATCTACGTTTCTGCCAACTTTTACTGATTACTCCTCAGATAGTCTTGCTAGGATGGTTAGGACGTGTGCCTGCTGTGCGCGGATGCAGAGTGAGTTGGCTGCAGTTCTCTACATCTACATCTACATTGATACTCCGCAAGCCACCCAACGGTGTGTGGCGGAGGGCACTTTACGTGCCACTGTCATTACCTCCCTTTCCTGTTCCAGTCGCGTATGGTTCGCGGGAAGAACGACTGTCTGAAAGCCTCCGTGCGCGCTCTAATCTCTCTAATTTTACATTCGTAAATTCAATTTACATTCAACAGTTGAATGTGGTTTTGAATGTGATCAGTCGCCTTCAGGCCACCGCCTCTGGGTGTAGCGGCGGCGTAGATTCTGGAGAGTTGCGTGGGACACGGCAGCTGTCGTTTGTTTCGCTCAAGGGCTCTACTGCCGAGGCACCTTCTAATGCATCCAATGCGGTGGACCTGCTGAGTGAGTGGCGGGTGGTAACGTGTTCGCGTCGCTCGGGACGGAGGGACAATGTGGAGGCTGGCAATATGGCCTCGCCTACTCACCCTGTGAGTGAACAGGGTCCGAGCAGGAACACTTGAGCAAGGGTTTGCTGGTTATTGGGAGCTCCAATGTTGGGCGTGGTATGGAGCCCCTTAGGAAGATAGCGTTCAGGGCTGGAAAGAAAGCCAATGTGCACTCGGTCTGTAAAACGGAGGGTCACATCCGAGATGTGGAGGCGGCCGTGCCTGCAGCTATCGAGCGTACAGGATGCAATCGTCTGCAAATTGTGGCTCACGTCGGCACCAATGACGCCTGCCGTATAGGTTCTGAGGCCATTCTCAGTTCTTACAGGCGGTTGAAGACTGCTGGCCCCGCACGCGAGGTGCAAGCACAGCTCGCAATTTGCAACATCGTTCCCAAAGGTGATGGGGTTCCTTTGGTTTGAAGCCGTATGGAGGGTTTCAAACAAAGGCTTCGTCGTCTCTGTGACGGTCTTGGCCGCAGATTTCTGGGTCTACGTTATCGCGTTTGGATTTGTACGACTTCCCTTGGGGTCAGGGGTGCGCTACACGAAGGAAGCAGCTACTCGGGTAGCAGAGCAATTTTTTTAGACTAGGTGGTAGTTCGAGGAACTCTCACGAACACTCGCCAGTCGATACACATACAGGGAAATCAGACCGAGTTCAGAGTAAAGACAGTTCGACTGTAAATATTTTATCAGTAAATTGTCGAAGTATTCTTAAGAAAGTTACCGACTTTACTGCCCTCCAGGAAAATTCTTAATCTGAAAACATTCTTGGGACTGAGAGCTGGCTAAAATCCAGAGTAAAAAAGTTCTGAGAGATATTAGCGAGTCTTGGAATGTTTATCGAAAAGACAAAAATCACACACTTCCATGCCCGAGGCAGCTTTCGAATCTGCGACCGTAGCGGTCGCGCGGCTCCATACTGAAGCGCCTAGAACCGCTCGGCCACCAGCGGCCGGCCATGCACATAGATCGTTGTATATAGGATATGTCTTAGGATTTTCGGTAGGTTAGCAAATAAGGCAGGTATATATTCTCGTACAAAATATTTATTAACTTTTGCAATACATTTACACACAGAAAACAACTCTCTCTTTATTTTTGTTAGGTATAGTTTTAAAAATGTCCAATTTAATTTTTAACTTATAACTTAAATCCACATCTGAATCGTCTATTTCTTTCTCCAACCAGTAATTTAACAAATACAGAGAATGTATATTTTCGAATTCTAAACCATCTAATTTTCTTCCTGTAAAGTACTTTTTTATGACTTTAGCTATTAGCTCAGTTCCTTCCTGCAGCTCTTCTAGGCGACAGTATTCGGGTATTTTAATTTTTCCTCGTATATCCTCCATGACGCTACTGTTATAGCATTCCACGTCTTCCTGTGTTTATGTCGGCAACTCCTCTGCTCCACATTCTTGCGGGATTTCTGTATAGAACTTTGGGTTTACAACTTTTGCAAACTAGTGTCCATTAAGCGTAGCTTTTCCAACAGTTTTAAACTCGGCAAATGGCTGTTCTATTGCTAGGTGGACAACATCCAGCTCACTACACGTAGATAGAATGTAACCATCCTTTTTTTAGCCGATCCAAATGGGAACAGAGCTTAATAAACACATTTTTCGTGTATCGCTTAATATAGTAAACGTACTCGATTCCATAGATTTCGGCCAGTACTCCAACACGTGACCAGTTTCCATTGCTGTTTACTGTAAATGTCAATATTTTATATTCCCCCTTCGTAGACAGATTTCCGTACAGTGTGTTTAAAGCCGTATGTAAACCTGGCCTGCACATCCGCAATAGTCTCTTCCTTTTCCATTTGCAGCTTGTATTCTTCATTTATGGCAGTTGTCTTCTCTGTATACTCTAGGTACCTTTTCTTTAGTTCGATGTCTTCCATTTCCAGTTTCCTTTTTCGTGCACGTAAAACATTATCGGTACAGTCTCAGACAATAAAACTGACCGCCGGCCGACCGCCACAGAGACTAAGTCCGAGTCATTCACTTAAGGTGGCCAATAAAACTGACCGCCCCTGACAAGTCCGGCCATATGCACAATCTGGCAACACTGTAATATGTGGAAGTGTTAGGAGGAAGTGTTGTCTACTTCCGAGACGTTGTCGGACTACGTGAGCCCGTGGTCTAGTGGTGTACTCGCTTCGGCGGTACATATACTAAAATTGGAACGATACAGAGAAGATTAGCAGTGCGGCTCTCGCAGCCGAGCGAAGCAGACGTGCGGTGTGTGCTCTCCGCTGTCAGAGAGAGCCCGCGCGCCTTGTTTACTTTCTTCGGCCGACACTAACGTAACGCCGTAGCGCTACAAGACCATGGCAAACCAATACAGAAGATCAACCTTAAAATTCACATTTCGGAACGACTTTACCCGACCAAAGGCGCTCGAAGTCGAACGCTTTTTAAAAGAGGAAGCCAAGATCCCGGCTGCCGACATTGTCGGCATTCACTTTTCGATCGTCAGTAGCACGGTCTATGTAAAGCTCATAAACGAAACTACATGCGACAAGGTGCTTCGTGAGATGAAACAAGAACTCCGCTTCTGCCACGCAGATGGCAATGTTGGCAACGTCGAGGTTGGCCATGCCGCAATGGGACTGCGGACTATCCGCATATTCGAACTTCCATTTGAACTCCCGGCGGCAGAAGTTGTAGCGGCGCTCCGACCCTACGGCACGGTACACGAACACGTGGCTGAAAAATGGACCCAGTTTAAGACGTATCCCGTACTCAATGGAGTACGCCAAGTGCGCATAGATCTCCAACGACACGTGCCATCCTATCTACAGATAGGAGGATGCCGGGCCATAGTTATTTATGACGGCCAGCCGAAGACGTGTTCCGGATGCGGCAAAGAAGGACACCTTCGTTCCGAGTGCCTCCAGCGTCGGATCACACAACTCCCACCGAAGGACGTTGCACCACCAGCGGCGAAGACTGTTCTACCCGTGACTTACGCGGCGGCGCTCACGACGTTCTCCACACAACAGACACGGCCGACCGCTTCAGCGGTACAAGAATCACTTTCCACGGACAAAAACCTGGATGATCCGCCGACCTGGTCAGTGGTGGAAAATAGTACTACGACTCTGGAGCTACCGAGCGCGACAGACATTGACGCCGGCAAGATGGCAATTGATTCCCTTATTGTACCGACCGAAGCGTTTGTTCCGGCGGAGCGTGAGTCAGTGCCGTCTTCTGACAATGAAGGCCATGTACGGAAACAGCGATCACCGAAACGCCGAAAGCGCCGTCGTCGGACCGTGTCGGAACACAGCGGTTCGCATTCGGCCGGGGAAGAGCAACTGACCCCTCAAGAAGCCAGCCGCGAAGCTGGGGCTGTTTCCACTGACTCCAACCTTGCAGAACAGACAGAAACACATGCAGCTTTCGAACATTAGCCCATTGACAGAAACAGTGAGCAGCAGGAAGGTACCAGTGCAGGCAGCGAAGTCGCCCGGTCCCTTACTACCCAACATTCCGAGGCTATGGAACATGAACAGACATCCGCGCCCGCTTCGTGGGCCGAGGACGTCGAGACACAAGATCCCGACCCGCGGCCAGTTGAGGCGCCGCCGGATCATGCAGCATAAGCAGCACAGGGAGGACCGCGTTTGGCGGGGGGTGACGTCACTTCCGATGTTCGCTTCTCTCCAACTTCAACATGGATAACCTCGCCCAAACAACGCGTTGCCAGGCTTACCGCCTGGCGACAATGAATATCAACATGATCAGTTCTGCTGTCAAGATCCAACTTTTGAAAGAAACCATACGAGCCATGGGAGTTGACTTTGCTTTCCTACAAGAAGTGAAAACGACTGCACTCCCGCACTTTTACGGTTACGCCACACATGTGACGCCCGGTAGCCCTGCAGACACCGGAGTGGCGATATTAGTGCGTGAAGGTATTGAAGTTACCGACGTCACGTTTCTTCCCTCCGCGCGAGGAATAGCATTTACGGCACTCAACACCCGCTTCATTAATGTTTACGCGCCGTCGGGTACCACAAGACGTCACGACCGCGCCAGATTCTACTCCACAGATGTCGCTCCCCTTTTCCTTGGACGATACGACCACAGCGTCTTCGCCGGCGATTTTAATTGCGTACTTCACCCCAAGGACCAAATCCCACATTACATGCCTTGTCCGGAACTGGGTGCGATGATCCAAGAACTTCACTTGTGCGACACGTGGGAAAAAGTCCACGGTAACCGCTCTGGCCACACTCATCTTACCAGTCATTCGGCCAGCCGACTTGACCGCATATATGTGTCACAAGATCTCACACAAGGTGTGGTGGACGCCGAATTATGGCCTCAAGCCTATTCCGATCACAGTGCCTATATCTGCACTATACACCTACGCCCCCAACAAGTCTGGCGCAGCAATGGCTTTTGGAAGCTCAACATAACTCATCTCCAGGACCTGGATTGCCGTCGGCAAGTTGCAGCAACGTGGACTGACTGTGAACGCCGCCACCCACGATACACCTCGACCCTGGAGTGGTGGCTCCTCTGTGCCAAACCAGCAATCCGTAGGACACTTATGCGATATGGCAAGGACGTGACTGCGTGGCATCGACAGACCCTCGATTTTTACTACGCGGCACTCAGGGACCTCGACGCCTTACCCCCTTCCCCGGAGAGACAACATGACCAAAGCAGAATCAAGGCTCACATACTATCATTGACGAAGCGTCGACTAGAAGGTGCAGTAGTCCGCTCGCGACGGCACGACCGAACGGTTGCAGAGGAACCCACTATGCACCACGTTGTGGCGGATAAGCGCCGACAACGTCAACATTTAATCACTCAACTCAGGACACACGACGGTCGCTTATGTACGACCCAAGCAACCATAGTGAAGGCGGTGGAGGATCATTTTCGTCAGCTTTACAAGGAAAGAACCGTCACTGACGAGGCCACTACTGAAGTGTTACAGCAGATAACACATACTATCGACGAGGCTACCGTGAGTGCACTAACAGAGGAAATCTCACTCGAAGAAGTCGAAGACGCCGTGGACAAAGGTGCGGCCAATAAATCTCCTGGACCTGATGGATTGCCCATCGAATTCTACCGGACTTTCCGTGACATCATGATGCCTCGCTGGGTTATAATGTTCCACGAACTTATGTCTCCAGACTGTGTTGTGCCGCCAGCGTTTGTAGAAGGTCTCCTCATACCAGTACACAAGCCAGGTGGAGGGCTATCGATTAACGACTATCGGCCGCTTACAATGTTGAACGCCGATTACAAGATTTTCACCAGGATTATGGCGAGCCGTATTAAGACGACTTTGCCGATGATCCTCGCTCCAGAACAGACGTCGCAGGGGGGAGAAGCCAACATACACATGGCCACCGGTGACTGCAGGGACTTAATAGCGATCGCTTCTGCGTGCCGTCTGAGAGCGGCGATCGTCTCCGTCGATTTCAACCGCGCCTTTGATAGAGTGCACCAAAACTTCCTCCTACGAGTGATGGACTGCATGGGATTCCCCCCGGGCCTCATCGACACCCTACGGCGTCTTTGGACCGCAGCCAGCTCACACGTCCAGGTCAATGGAAGGACGGTAGGACCAGTACCCATTAAGAGGTCTCTACGACAGGGTTGTCCCCTTTCTACCTACCTTTATGCAATCGCACTCGAGCCACTCCTAGGGGGCCTTAACCACCGCCTATCTGGTATCACGCTGCGGGACGCCACCTTTCGCTATAGGACATACGCTGACGACCTGCTACTGCTGGTTCGTTCCAATGACGAAGTTCAAAGCGTACTAACCTGGATTGAGCGATACGGACAGGCCGCAGGCAGTCTTCTGAACATCAACAAGTCGGCGGCGTTGGACATTGGGCGTGGTCTCGGACCGGAAGCCCTCGCTCCCCTCCCACCAGTTTCTGATCTGCGATATTTGGGACTCACGTTCAAGACAGATGTACGTAAAACAGCTGCAGCAAACTACCGACGGTTATTACAGATCATACGCGCAATGGTGCGACAGAACCTGCTCCGGGACTTGAATCAGCTACAACGTGTTGAATACTTGAACCTCCACGTAGCATCCAAACTCAACCACGTGGCACAGGTCCTCCCACTACCGCTGCAGATAGGTCGCCGGCTTCAGGCTGCCTTCAGTTACTACGTTTCCGCAGGTCATATCTTTAAAGTACGATACGACACTCTTACCCTCCCAGTGCACAAAGGAGGGCTGGGATTGGTCAACGTCAGGGCGAGAGCAGCTGTCCTTTACATGAGCAACATGAGGAAACGATGGAAAAGTCACTATACCTCTCTCACGGGTCGTTTACTACAGGTTCTGATGCCAGCCTCTAACGTCCCGCCGGTGTCGGTTGCGCACGTCGCACCACAGCTCTCCCATGTGTCGACCTTCATTCTTGAATACAGCTATGTCAGCTTGAACCTCTCCGCCACACGTCCACCGAAGGCGAAAGATTTTTATACCAACCTTCTGCGGGCTGTTCACCATAACGTGGTGGAAAACAAGTACCCTACGGTTCACTGGCCAAGAGTGTGGAAAACGATACACCACCACTTTCTGTCATCCACGGTGCGTTCGAAGTGGTATCAGATCGCCAACAAAAAATATGCCACACGCCAGCGACTTCACACTATCGGACTGGCAGACTCCCCTTATTGCCCAGATTGTCACCTTTTGGATACCGATGAACATCGTTTTACTTGCGCATCATCGTCCGGAGTTTGGCGACTAGCACAGAAGATACTGGCTTGTTACCTCCGGGTCACACCTGATATGATTGACCCGCAGACCCTACTCTGTCCCGATGAAACTTACTTTCCGGCTGCAAAATATCATGCGCTTACATGGTTCAAGGGACTTACCGTCGCCTACATCTTTAGCGACGGAGAGAAAGAGCAGCTTGATTACTGGTGGTTCCTACAAAATGCTCACAATGCCCTCGAACGCACACCGAAATACCGTACGCTCTTCGCAAATTATTTACGCAGCGTTTTCGTTAACCCCCCACTCAGCTGGGGAGTTACAGGCTGTGGTTAATGTGCTGTGCCGCATCACACTAACGGCTCAACCTTCTGCCTTGTCAGCCATGGTCAAAGGAAGAGACAAGCTGCTGCAAGGATACTGTTTTCCTTGAGGCACTAGCGAAGCAGAATGCCTCCGCTGCTGATGCCCTTCAAAGGCGCTATTGGAAATTTCAGATAACGATGGCAAGGCTCCAAGTGGAACCAGTTACATTATTGAAGAACCTTTTAGTTAGAATTACATCAGGGGTTATATTTTTATTTTTTTGATTACTCTTTTATGCCACCTTTGTTGTTGTAACACTTACTTGTAACACTTAGTTACTAGAATTCTCATTTGTACACGCTCCCTAAATGTAATCATATTAAAGAAAATAAGAAAAAGTGGCAACGAATAGCCCTAACCTTGATTCCCATACTTCCCCTGGTCTATAGGCAGCTCTCTGGGGTGGGCTTACTCAGGAGCCAACGCCTGAAGTGGATCAGATTTTTTTTGTTATAGGATGACAAGTGGCGGTGGCACTTAGGCTTTTTTTTATTTTTTCTATTTTTATTTATTTATTTTTTTAGTTCCAAAAAAAAAAAAAGTGGCAAGCGTCGTGCGTTATAAGCTTATAGTCGCATGTTCGCCTCCAACTGTAATATATATATTTTTTTTTTTTACCACCGTCGGTCTAAAGTTATGAGTCTGACTGAACATCGAAGATAATTCGCTTAACATTCTACCCACCAGCAATAACAAGTATTCCAGAAACAATTCCGCAGGACAGCTCGTGGCTGCGTCGCAACAGCTTACGCTCGAGCGTTTTCTCGCGCTGAAGCGGCTACCAACCACCGGCCAGACGCCACCCGCCGCCTGAAATCCGGCTCCGCCCGGGTGAACGCGGCGCGACGCTGTCAGTGTGTGTATCAACTGTCATTTTCGAATTTAAAGTTCTAGTTATCATCTTGCAGTTAAGCATTGGATTTTGCATACTTGAAAATCATGAACTACAGTTAAGCATTGTAAAATTGAGTCGCAAGTGGAAATAGGTGTAACATCTGCAACACTACGTTTACTTTTGGTATAACAGAGGGGTGAATGCAGAGGAGGCAGCTAGGAAGATTTGAATTGTGTATGGAGCGAGTGCTTTTGGGAAAAATACGCCAGAAAAAGATATTCTTGTTACAACAAAGATTGTTCTCGCATGAATGATTTTCCACATTAAGGAAGTCTCGGCTACTGATATATGTGATAGATTACCATTTTACCATCATGCGACATTTGCATTCAACAGGCAAAGTTCAGAAGTCTGATGTAGGAGTACTGCATGCTCTAATTCGAAACAACAAAAATCAACGGAGTGACTATTATTGAACGTCATTAGGTCGCTCATTGAGCATTCGTATGCAGTACTGTTACTGGTGACGTGTTATGATGCCTTTATCGTTAACGTCCTAAGAAGAAATGAAAGGCTGAGCCCCTTCAAAAGACATAAACTCGAGCAAAGAGTAGTGTGAACATAATATTTTATCAGGAGGACGACGGTTCAATCCCGTCTCCAACCATCCTGATTTAGGTTTTCCGTGGTTTCCCTAAATCGTTTCAGGCAAATGCCGGGATGGTTCCTTCGAAAGGGCACGGCCTCTTTCCTTCCCAATCCTTCCGTAACCCGGGCTTGCGCTCCGTCTCTAATGGCCTCGTTGTCGACGGGACGTTAAACATTAACCACCACCACCACCATAATATTTTACATCTGATAGCTCAAAAAGTGTGTTTTGGGCTACGAATTCTGCCCCAAGGGCAGTATGCAACACAGCTGGAAATTGTTGCCATCAACTGAGACACCTTTCGGTCTCAGCGTAAGAAAATCGAGCAACACAGCTACATCACATGTGCTACTGCATGATAACGCACTTCTTCATTTGAGAAACAAAACTATCCAGGAGATTGTAATTAAAGTCGTCTCTCAGGCACTTGTAATGATAGAGAAGTCCTCTCTCAAGCACTTGTCCCTCTCGTCATATATTCGTAAAGATTTACCTTTCCCGCTCTTGATCGATCATTTCTAGACGAAAATACTCTTAAAACTACTCTGGTATAATGATATCGTTGGAACCAGTAGGTGTCTACTGGAGTAGAATTTGTAAACAACTTTAGCATTGTCAGATCGTTTTAGATATAGTGGAAGAAAATTCTTTTGCTGATTAATTTCTCTTTGATGATTACTGTTGCGTTTAGTAAACTAATGGAAAATTCAATTAAAATATTCACTGTACTAATACAAATTAAATTCAGCTTACTACAGAAACATCACGACGGCAGACTATCTTAATAAAGCGTTAAGTATCTGTAAGACGACTGAGGCTATTTTAATACGAATTAGTAGGACATTACCGACTTTTGACTTCGAAAAGATCCGTATTTACTTCATTTCCTGTATCATCCGCAATTATTATGAAAAGTGGCATTTCATAGATATAATTATGTATTCACAACAACAAAAAATATGTCGTCATTATGAATTTGGCAGTACCGTAAGGTTTTCGCTCTGACACTAAGAGTTACTGAAAGTAGCAAGGCGCGTTGTCTTACGATTCCCTTATTGCGTTTGTATCTGCCTGCTTGTAGCTCTGCTACAAAAGAATTAAAAATCTGGCTTTCAGCGAGTCTCGAAAGGCGAACGAAAGCAGCTTGCTCCTGGTAGCCAACCATGTTTCTTGGGAACAGGCTACTTCCTAAAGTGTGAAGACATTCTTTTGTGGTTGAATTGTTGGCAAATGTCAGTCAGACGTGTGCCGTTGGTCTAAGCGTTTCGGTGTGTTGAATTTGTACCAATGATTTTTCTACAGGTTTTTTCTGTCCCAAATAGAGAGTTGAAGTCTCCCATTAGTATTTTCACGTCATCTCGGTGAATTTTGCTCATAGTATTTTCGAGTGTGTTCCACAATTTTTCGACATTTTCGGTGCTTTCCTTAGTTTCGATGTTGGTGGGGGCATGTGCATTTATGAGTGTATATTTTTTATAGGGGCTCTGAATGAGCATAGTCATTACTCGATTGTTGATGGGTGTGATTTCTTCGACAGAGTTGTTGATAGATCTGTGTTCGAGAAATGCAATGCCGAAGATTGGTGCGAGTTTCGCTACCTTTTGTTGTATTTTGAAGATGCCGTGGTTTCCGTAATGAAAGTTTTAATTGCCAATTAATCGTGGTTCTTGAAGAGCAAGGATGAGAATTTTTTGGCGGACGATTTCTTTTGTGAGATTATTTAGGTTTCTTGTTTGGATCAATGTATCAATGTTTAGTTTTCGAATGAATGTTTTCTGCTTGTAGGGAAATTTGCCAGAGATCTTCGATATTCTCTGCCGTGCTAACCTGGACTGCCCAGAGTGCGAAAATCCAACTGCCGCCTATCGGTGGCCAAGTTGTGTACCACCTGGGGTAAAGTTAGCTTTGCTTGCGTAGTTCATGTTTTCTTGTGTTTCATTGGTTTGGCCTGGGTGATACCAGGACCGGACAGGACTAGAGGGTGTTGAAGCCTTTGGAAGCAAATATTTTCAGCCAAGCTCATTGAGCTAACAGACGGTGACCAGAGTAGCGGTGATTTTCACTCAGATGTGTCTGGATTTTGGGTTCAACGGATTGAGTAGCCATTCAGGACTGTGTTAGTATTTGGTTCACCACAAGTATTTGATTTCCTCAGTACCACCCATATGGGGGAGGGTTTCCCCTATCGGCCACACGGGATTTTTATGTTTATTATTATTGTCATTATGTCATCAGCAAATCCGATATGGTGTATCTTCCCTCCACTGAAATAGATGTGTATTGTTCGATTCAGTATTTCCATCACATAAATATGGGTTATAATCACGTTACATTGCTGCTAGTAGACATATTTCTCACTTTTTCTTAGACAGTTGCTAGCTGTTACTCCATCATAGGAATTTATGTGCGTAGCATTGTTGCAATACAGACGTTCAAATTATCCGATTTCTGTAATTTCATTTCGATACAAGATCGTCCTAATCGGATTCAGCCAGTCAGTCTTAATGTGGCTATCCGACTACGACTCTCATCATATGGTAGACTGGGTGAAGCACATTCTTAATCGGACTGTTGAATCCAGATCACTTATCTATGACAGGGAATGAATTCTTAAACACTGTGGAAAATAATAATCCAATGTGCTTATTACAAATACGTTATTTAAATATAAATATATGAACTAACGACATAAAAATGTATTTACAGGAGCGGAGACCCATCCATCATAGTAGAGCAATGCGAGATTCGTTTCAGGGCCAAGAGAGGATAAAGCTGTTGCCGTTTGTTCCACGATCACCGAACATCAACCAGATAGAGAATATGTGGGCAGAGGTAACAAGGTCATTGCCATGTGTCCCTACAAATGCAAACGACCTTTGGACGAATATAGAAAACGTATGGTGGGAAGTAAACCATCACGCTACACTGTCGACGACTTACTGAAATCAATTCCCCTACGCCCTCGAGAAATCTTACGTAATAATCGTGGGTGGGTTGGTTACTGAAAGTATACTCGTCCACAAAGCCCCTGTGGACAATTATCTGATAATCGGTCAAGCTTTGCTTTGTCGCAGCTCTTTAACATACATCAAGTCCATTTTCTTTCAGTCCCCTCCTTACAATTCTTGCAGTGCAAGGTAATTGAAAAATCTCATCCACTCGACGCCAACTGAAGAACTGACTGGTGCATGTGTTGTTCAACACACAGTAGTTGTCACCCTCACTGGAACCAATGACTGTTTGTGTGTGAGTGTGTGTGTTTTCGTGTTAACGCACGATGTGAATCAACACTATTAACATCAGAGAGACAACCAACAATAAATATTGCATCAAATATGACTGTAAAGTATTTTAATGCGATGGGAAGCTACAAACTGAATTTTTACCCATCCCACGTCCTGTGTATTACGTTAAGTAAGATATATTATCTCCATAGTATCGTTAGCAGAGACAGCGCGCTCTTGTTGTCGCGGCTCGCGACAAGTGCAGTGATTAGCAGTGCCCAATGCCGCCGCGATTTGTTTATTTTGGCTGAGCGTGGACACTGCAGCAGACGCTTCGCCCTAAACGGAAAGAAATCACCTTGGCTCTGACTGCAGTGAGCGGATATCACTGCCTGCGTGTTCTTATAGTAACCAACGTGAGACTCTACTCACAGGTGCCAAGGAGCAATTGCAACGGGTATCATGTCATTAGTCATCAGAATATTAACTAGTGATGAAACGTCCACTCTATTTGAATCCCAAGACAATAGGAACCTTCTCACAAAGGAATGTGAGGTGATATCAAAATTTATCCAACATACAAAAATTAACTGCAGGGCTTTCATGTGTGCAGTAGTAGCACACAAGGAAATATTATGTCTTGGAAGCGTATAATTCATTTCCTCTTCTCATATTAACGCCCTTGTTTTAATATGAAGTGAGAAAATAAACACGTAAAACTAAAGTTCCTGAGAAGCATATAAGTCATTTCCTCTTCTCATATCACAACTTTTGTTTTAGTATGAAGTAAAAAAATAAACAGTTTAGAGTTCTGAAGCATAATATGACACCAGATTCTTATCGTAGGCGCTATCGGAAACGCCAAAAGCAGGGAGCTGTCCATTCTTTTGTCCAACAGTCTGTTTCCTTTCATATATTTATTACTCGCGCTAGGAGATTCTTATTTAAGGACTTGTGGGCATCAAGTTCTTCAGCAGAACAAGCCTTATGTTATTGTGCTAATTACGGTATGGAAAAAATGCAACAAAGACGAGTTCCGCTAGAGCAGTGAGGATATTTGCTCATGTGTGTATTCAGCAATGACTGCCAGCTGCCACAACACTTCACAGAATCCTTGCGGCAGGTAACACAACTGTGCGTGCACTTCAGACTTCATTCAGTGAGACGTCAGGAGATGGATGAAAACGTCAAATTAACGTCGCTTTCCGAGTCGTATTCAATCCAGAATGAGGTGTTATTAAGGTAGTTGAGCGTTCTAGCAATTCCACTTTTATGATTCCCATATGAGTATTTCGATAGCCAAAAGAACCCGTTAGTGTGAAACTATCGGGAACTGCATTATATCAAACTGCAAGAACTAGAGACAATACGTGGACTCTTCTCTTCGCTGGGTGACCTATTACTGTTATTTAGCATTCTCTCTGTCCTAGTGTGAATCGCGTCTGGTGAATACGCTTTTCGATCCGATTAAGACAGTAAAACACAAATAATTGTCGCAGTTATTAATATATGACATTTAGTTTGCATTCAGTGCATCGATGTATTACAAGTAATTGCACTCTAGCCTCTAAACCTGGTTACAGAAATGCGAATAAGACTCATGGGCATTTAATGAGGATCTTGCGGCCCTTGCCACCCGCAACTTTGAGATGAAGCTATAGTCACTTCCGAAGTCACTCACAGAACATATCAGCTGGTATCCTTCCTGGCACTATAATTGAAACTTGGCAACAGCGCAGAATATGTTTGGCAACTCTGTGACCGACGAGTTACTACCTTGATGGCACAGAACTATCCTGCTAAATTCACATGAAATTATCGTGTCATTTCAATTGAATACCGTAAGTGATTTTCTCTTGAGACGTGACATAAGGATATCAGTTAATGCTTTTGAGTCAACGAAAGTGGTTCCTCACGGTAAATACAACTACTCTCGTCTCTTATGTTGCGATTTATTTGCCATAACGTCTACTGAGCCAGTAAGTACGTCAAAGACCCCCCACCTGTTCGCTAGCTCGTAGGTATTGCCTGTCAGGTGCACGCTGCCTTTGTTCGCCTTTCGAGACTCGCTGAATGCAAGATTTTTAATTCTTTTGTAGCAGAACTACAAGCAGGCAGATACAAATTCAATGAGGGAATGGTAAGACAACGCTCTAGCAAAATTCGTCTTGCTACTTTTAGTAACCCTTAGGGTCAAAGCGAAAAGCCTTACGGTACTGCCAAATCCATAATGCCACTTTTATTTTCTGCCGACTTACTTTTTTGTTGTTGTGAATACGTAATTTTATCTATGAACTGCCACATTTT
Organism: Schistocerca americana; assembly: GCF_021461395.2. Taxonomy (NCBI): domain Eukaryota; kingdom Metazoa; phylum Arthropoda; class Insecta; order Orthoptera; family Acrididae; genus Schistocerca; species Schistocerca americana. Next base: position 121,453,308 of record NC_060130.1, read on the forward strand.
CATAATACTTACGAAGCAAATCATGTGAGGTAACACTTCACCAACTTGGGAAGGTGGAAAAAGCACTACCCTTTCTGGATGCTGTCTGTATCTTCCTGGATGTCGAGGGGGTTCTAGGAATACGACCTTCGAGTAAATGGTTAGAGATGATGAACCTAGTGGTGAATGAACTCATAGATGAGCTGAATGCGAGAGACTACTCTTGAAAAGAATAAGTAGACGATTTATTCACAGTAAGACTTAGAAAATTTGATAGTATTGTTAAACCTATGTGCACTGAACATTGTGAAAAAGTATTTAAAGACAAGCCGCACGAAAATTGGTGTAGTATTATTTATGGGGAAGCATGTCCAGCACATATACTGAAAAATTATGTTTCTCGATGAAACTTTAGAGATGGCTGTAGTGTATCTAGAGGTAGCACTGGATGGAAAACTATTATGAACACCTCACATAAAGAATATATTCCACTGCGAAAGATAATCTTATAAGCACTAGAAGCTGCTGTAGGGTAAACTGGGGTCTAAACCCAGTACGTACTGGATATACACCTCTTCAAAAATACCAATGATAATTTATTGTCATATAATATGAACAAAGTCGAACAGAAGGTGTCTGCTAGGAAGTCTGGCAAAGTGCAGAGACTGGCCTGCTTTCACAAACAGACGGAATTATCAGGACATCCACTCTTGGGATGGATATTAGGCTAGACATGCCCGCCTTACACCTGTGGCTTAAAATGGAGGCCGCAGCAGGGACATAAAGGCTAAAAATTGTAAATAACTGGATATAGTTAGAATATACGGAATCCCAAATCAGTATGGCGATGGCTGGGGAAATGCCGACTAACTGTACAATAACCTCTAGCTGTTTCAATAAACCTTGCCATGTAACAGTTGGAAGCAGGGAGCAGTAAAAGAACGAAACACTACACCGTTCAGGAGACATAATATAGTGGTTTACTGACAGGTCGAAAACAGATGAAAGTACCGGGTCTGGTGTACTACCTAGAATCTCTTTAGGGAAGATGGCCACAGTATTACATGACATCGTTTATCAGCATGTGCACGGAGGAGAATTAGAGTAGACCCTACAAAAATCGTAGCATCTACTTTTATTCAGACAGCCAAGCAGCTCTGAAATCTCTATCAGCCCCTGCGGCCGAAGGTCGTTGCAGAATGCCATGAAGCATTTTCTTTCGGGCATGGCCGAAAGAACAGACACCACACATATATCCATATACAGAGTGTTTCAGGAGGAATATTAGATATTTTAGCAGGTGGGAGTACAGACGAAATGCATAAAAAAATTCCATATAAATGCGTCTACTTTTTATTGTGTACAGAGATACAGCTGTTAGTACGTAACCCTAACAAACTCAAAGCAAAGGTAACGAGGACATTCGAAGTTGATTTTCAAAAATTCCCTCACCAACTTCAATGCACATTTGACTTCTCTTGGTAACACCACGTATAGGTCGTCTTTGCGTTCTTTTATCAGGGCTGCACTATTCATAATCCGAACGATCAGATTGGTTCTTGGGTTTACTTTGTCTTTGTATACTCCGCCTTTAACCATCCCCGCAGGCAAAAATCGAAAGAGAGAAGGTCTGGGGACCATGAGGGCCAAGATAAGTGCCCATATCTACTGATCCATCTTGCAGGAAATGTTAGGTTTGGATAATGTGTCACCTGACGACTGGAATGTGCAGGAGCCCCGTCATGCTGGAGGAACATACGCATTCTTGTAGCCAAATGAACCTCTTCCAGTGACGCTGGAAGCTCATTTTCAAGGAAGTGTAGACAACTAGGTCCTGTAAGGACCAACATACGAAACGAAAATGCATTGAACCCAGCTATCTGTATGTTCAATAAAAATTGGACGCATGTTATATGTCATTATTTCAACAATTTGTCTACACTACCGTCTCCTAGAATATTTACTATTCCTCCTGCAACATCCTGTATAATTATTTTGGTCTCCACGGGTCATAGAAAGTTTTCAGTGCTAGACGTACGACATCGTCCGACCTTCGCGGGAATACAGTGTGGACGCAAGCTAGTGGAACAATGACCGGGGGGTACCGCGAATATGGTATGCGACAAAAATGGAAATTCGCGTCTGACGAGGAGCGTGTGTAGATAGGTGTTGCAGAGACGTTGACTGCTGTCTCATCATAGTGTCCACCGTCGGAGGTTCGAATCCTCCCTCCGGCATGGGTGTGTGTGTTGTCCATAGCGTAAGTTAGTTTAAGTTAGATTAAGTAATGTGTAAGCTTAGGGACCGATGACTTAAGCAGCTTGGTCTCATAGGTTCTTACCACAAATTTACAAAATTTTAATACCAAAATACTGCATCTCGGTTCTTACAATAGTGCAATAGATGCGCACTAGTTAGATGTAACTGAAGAGAGTCTCCAACTCCGACTGAGGTTAAGGGCGAATCCCAAGCGCATGGCCACTAACAACTGGGAGCGGAATGTCATACGAACCTTGTTGAAGGACCATGACAGGACCGGATCTTCGACCCCTGCCCTCTTTGCCTCCGCCTACCTGGTGCTGAAAGTCTTCTCAAACATTAAAAAAAAAAATAGTCCAGTGATCAGAACGTCTGTCTAGAAAGCAGGAGGTCTGGGTTCGAAGCCCAGTCGATCACAAATTTTCATCTGCCGTCGTTGCTGTATTTCAACGCGCTGTGACAGTGTGGTCGTCGGTCCTTCGATATTTAAGATGCAATTGTTTTTTGAGGCAATTGTCTTGCCATTAATGTAACAGGACTTCAACGGCATCCAACCCTTAGTCATACCTTTGTGCCGGCGTTAACCCATGACATATACATGCGAATTAGATTGTAGTTCATATTTAGTCAAATAACGAATGATCAGTATACAAGTATGCAGGCCGGGGTGACCGAGCGGTTCCAGGCGCTACAGTCTGGAACCGCGGGACCGCTACGGTCGCAGGTTCGAATCCTGTCTCGGGCATGGATGTGTCTGGTGTCCTTAGGTTAGTTAGGTTTAAGAAGTTCTAAATTCTAGCGGACTGATAACCTCAGAAGTTAAGTCCCATAGCGCTCAGAGCCATTTGAACCATTTCTGAAGTATACGAGTATTTACGCACAGTACAAGCAGGATTGCAGCGAACTGATCACTTAACCAGTGCAACGTGGAGTACCTGTGTAATAAGTCATTCCAGTTGCATAGCTGAGGGTAAGATTTGTTAAGCATTTCATTGCAGAATTAATGTAATACCCGCACGATAATCTCTGCAGTCATACTGTATTAGAAGCATGCGATTGGAGTACTATGTTCGTTGAATCGGATTACTCAAGCTGAGGCCAAATAAAGACAAGCGACGACGCCACAACACTATCTTTACTTAAGTAGGTAGTCAGCGCTAAATTATGTGCGCCACCATTAACGTTACTGTAAGCAGTTTGACAGCATAGCACCACCACAACTACTGACAACCTGAACCATTATCATCACGCAGTTGTGACTCTCAGTGATTACAGGTTACTGATGTTTGTCAAGAATAGCGGAAAGCGCCTCTGAAGTTCCATTTGCATTACGACTAGGACGGAGAGAATGCTAAATAACAGTAATAGGTCACCCAGCGAAGAGAAGAGTCCACGTATTGTCTCTAGTTCTTGCAGTTTGATATAATGCAGTTCCCGATAGTTTCACACTAACGGGTTCTTTTGGCTATCGAAATACTCATATGGGAATCATAAAAGTGGAATTGCTAGAACGCTCAACTACCTTAATAACACCTCATTCTGGATTGAATACGACTCGGAAAGCGACGTTAATTTGACGTTTTCATCCATCTCCTGACGTCTCACTGAATGAAGTCTGAAGTGCACGCACAGTTGTGTTGCCTGCCGCAAGGATTCTGTGAAGTGTTGTGGCAGCTGGCAGTCATTGCTGAATACACACATGAGCAAATATCCTCACTGCTCTAGCGGAACTCGTCTTTGTTGCATTTTTTCCATACCGTAATTAGCACAATAACATAAGGCTTGTTCTGCTGAAGAACTTGATGCCCACAAGTCCTTAAATAAGAATCTCCTAGCGCGAGTAATAAATACATGAAAGGAAACAGACTGTTGGACAAAAGAATGGACAGCTCCCTGCTTTTGGCGTTTCCGATAGCGCCTACGGTAAGAATCTGGTGTCATATTATGCTTCAGAACTCTAAACTGTTTATTTTTTTACTTCATACTAAAACAAAAGTTGTGATATGAGAAGAGGAAATGACTTATATGCTTCTCAGGAACTTTAGTTTTACGTGTTTATTTTCTCACTTCATATTAAAACAAGGGCGTTAATATGAGAAGAGGAAATGAATTATACGCTTCCAAGACATAATATTTCCTTGTGTGCTACTACTGCACACATGAAAGCCCTGCAGTTAATTTTTGTATGTTGGATAAATTTTGATATCACCTCACATTCCTTTGTGAGAAGGTTCCTATTGTCTTGGGATTCAAATAGAGTGGACGTTTCATCACTAGTTAATATTCTGATGACTAATGACATGATACCCGTTGCAATTGCTCCTTGGCACCTGTGAGTAGAGTCTCACGTTGGTTACTATAAGAACACGCAGGCAGTGATATCCGCTCACTGCAGTCAGAGCCAAGGTGATTTCTTTCCGTTTAGGGCGAAGCGTCTGCTGCAGTGTCCACGCTCAGCCAAAATAAACAAATCGCGGCGGCATTGGGCACTGCTAATCACTGCACTTGTCGCGAGCCTCGACAACAAGAGCGCGCTGTCTCTGCTAACGATACTATGGAGATAATATATCTTACTTAACGTAATACAAAGGACGTGGGATGGGTAAAAATTCAGTTTGTAGCTTCCCATCGCATTAAAATACTTTACAGTCATATTTGATGCAATATTTATTGTTGGGTGTCTCTCTGATGTTAATAGTATTGATTCACATCGTGCGTTAACACGAAAACACACACACTCACACACAAACAGTCATTGGTTCCAGTGAGGGTGACAACTACTGTGTGTTGAACAACACATGCACCAGTCAGTTCTTCAGTTGGCGTCGAGTGGATGAGATTTTTCAATTACCTTGCACTGCAAGAATTGTAAGGAGGGGACTGAAAGAAAATGGACTTGATGTATGTTAAAGAGCTGCGACAAAGCAAAGCTTGACCGATTATCAGATAGTTGTCCACAGGGGCTTTGTGGACGAGTATACTTTCAGTAACCAACCCACCCACGATTATTACGTAAGATTTCTCGAGGGCGTAGGGGAATTGATTTCAGTAAGTCGTCGACAGTGTAGCGTGATGGTTTACTTCCCACCATACGTTTTCTATATTCGTCCAAAGGTCGTTTGCATTTGTAGGGACACATGGCAATGACCTTGTTACCTCTGCCCACATATTCTCTATCTGGTTGATGTTCGGTGATCGTGGAACAAACGGCAACAGCTTTATCCTCTCTTGGCCCTGAAACGAATCTCGCTCTGCTCTACTATGATGGATGGGTCTCCGCTCCTGTAAATACATTTTTATGTCGTTAGTTCATATATTTATATTTAAATAACGTATTTGTAATAAGCACATTGGATTATTATTTTCCACAGTGTTTAAGAATTCATTCCCTGTCATAGATAAGTGATCTGGATTCAACAGTCCGATTAAGAATGTGCTTCACCCAGTCTACCATATGATGAGAGTCGTAGTCGGATAGCCACATTAAGACTGACTGGCTGAATCCGATTAGGACGATCTTGTGTCGAAATGAAATTACAGAAATCGGATAATTTGAACGTCTGTATTGCAACAATGCTACGCACATAAATTCCTATGATGGAGTAACAGCTAGCAACTGTCTAAGAAAAAGTGAGAAATATGTCTACTAGCAGCAATGTAACGTGATTATAACCCATATTTATGTGATGGAAATACTGAATCGAACAATATACATCTATTTCAGTGGAGGGAGGATACACCATATCGGATTTGCTGATGACATAATGACAATAATAATGAACATAAAAATCCCGTGTGGCCGATAGGGGAAACCCTCCCCCATATGGGTGGTACTGAGGAAATCAAATACTTGTGGTGAACCAAATACTAACACAGTCCTGAACGGCTACTCAATCCGTTGAACCCAAAATTCAGACACATCTGAGTGAAAATCACCGCTACTCTGGTCACCGTCTGTTAGCTCAATGAGCTTGGCTGAAAATATTTGCTTCCAAAGGCTTCAACACCCTCTAGTCCTGTCCGGTCCTGGTATCACCCAGGCCAAACCAATGAAACACAAGAAAACATGAACTACGCAAGCAAAGCTAACTTTACCCCAGGTGGTACACAACTTGGCCACCGATAGGCGGCAGTTGGATTTTCGCACTCTGGGCAGTCCAGGTTAGCACGGCAGAGAATATCGAAGATCTCTGGCAAATTTCCCTACAAGCAGAAAACATTCATTCGAAAACTAAACATTGATACATTGATCCAAACAAGAAACCTAAATAATCTCACAAAAGAAATCGTCCGCCAAAAAATTCTCATCCTTGCTCTTCAAGAACCACGATTAATTGGCAATTAAAACTTTCATTACGGAAACCACGGCATCTTCAAAATACAACAAAAGGTAGCGAAACTCGCACCAATCTTCGGCATTGCATTTCTCGAACACAGATCTATCAACAACTCTGTCGAAGAAATCACACCCATCAACAATCGAGTAATGACTATGCTCATTCAGAGCCCCTATAAAAAATATACACTCATAAATGCACATGCCCCCACCAACATCGAAACTAAGGAAAGCACCGAAAATGTCGAAAAATTGTGGAACACACTCGAAAATACTATGAGCAAAATTCACCGAGATGACGTGAAAATACTAATGGGAGACTTCAACTCTCTATTTGGGACAGAAAAAACCTGTAGAAAAATCATTGGTACAAATTCAACACACCGAAACGCTTAGACCAACGGCACACGTCTGACTGACATTTGCCAACAATTCAACCACAAAAGAATGTCTTCACACTTTAGGAAGTAGCCTGTTCCCAAGAAACATGGTTAGCTACCAGGAGCAAGCTGCTTTCGTTCGCCTTTCGAGACTCGCTGAAAGCCAGATTTTTAATTCTTTTGTAGCAGAGCTACAAGCAGGCAGATTCAAACGCAATAAGGGACTCGTAAGACAACGCGCCTTGCTACTTTCAGTAACCCTTAGTGTCAGAGCGAAAACCTTACGGTACTGCCAAATTCATAATGACGACATATTTTTTGTTGTTGTGAATACATAATTATATCTATGAAATGCCACTTTTCATAATAATTGCGGATGATACAGGAAATGAAGTAAATACGGATCTTTTCGAAGTCAAAAGTCGGTAATGTCCTACTAATTCGTATTAAAATAGTCTCAATCGTCTTACAGATACTTAATGCTTTATTAAGATAGTCTGCCGTCGTGATGTTTCTGTAGTAAGCTGAATTTAATTTGTATTAGTACAGTGAATATTTTAATTGAATTTTCCATTAGTTTACTAAACGCAACAGTAATCATCAAAGAGAAATTAATCAGCAAAAGAATTTTCTTCCACTATATCTAAAACGATCTGACAATGCTAAAGTTGTTTACAAATTCTACTCCAGTAGACACCTACTGGTTCCAACGATATCATTATACCAGAGTAGTTTTAAGAGTATTTTCGTCTAGAAATGATCGATCAAGAGCGGGAAAGGTAAATCTTTACGAATATATGACGAGAGGGACAAGTGCTTGAGAGAGGACTTCTCTATCATTACAAGTGCCTGAGAGACGACTTTAATTACAATCTCCTGGATAGTTTTGTTTCTCAAATGAAGAAGTGCGTTATCATGCAGTAGCACATGTGATGTAGTTGTGTGCTCGATTTTCTTACGCTGAGACCGAAAGGTGTCTCAGTTGATGGCAACAATTTCCAGCTGTGTTGCATACTGCCCTTGGGGCAAAATTCGTAGCCCAAAACACACTTTTTGAGCTATCAGATGTAAAATATTATGGTGGTGGTGGTGGTTAATGTTTAACGTCCCGTCGACAACGAGGCCATTAGAGACGGAACGCAAGCCCGGGTTACGGAAGGATTGGGAAGGAAAGAGGCCGTGCCCTTTCGAAGGAACCATCCCGGCATTTGCCTGAAACGATTTAGGGAAACCACGGAAAACCTAAATCAGGATGGTTGGAGACGGGATTGAACCGTCGTCCTCCTGATAAAATATTATGTTCACACTACTCTTTGCTCGAGTTTATGCCTTTTGGAGGGGCTCAGCCTTTCATTTCTTCTTAGGATGTTAACGATAAAGGCATCATAACACGTCACCAGTAACAGTACTGCATACGAATGCTCAATGAGCGACCTGATGACGTTCAATAATAGTCACTCCGTTGATTTTTGTTGTTTCGAATTAGAGCATGCAGTACTCCTACATCAGACTTCTGAACTTTGCCTGTTGAATGCAAATGTCGCATGATGGTAAAATGGTAATCTATCACATATATCAGTAGTCGAGACTTCCTTAATGTGGAAAATCATTCATGCGAGAACAATCTTTGTTGTAACAAGAATATCTTTTTCTGGCGTATTTTTCCCAGAAGCACTCGCTCCATACACAATTCAAATCTTCCTAGCTGCCTCCTCTGCATTCACCCCTCTGTTATACCAAAAGTAAACGTAGTGTTGCAGATGTTACACCTATTTCCACTTGCGACTCAATTTTACAATGCTTAACTGTAGTTCATGATTTTCAAGTATGCAAAATCCAATGCTTAACTGCAAGATGATAACTAGAACTTCAAATTCGAAAATGACAGTTGATACACACACTGACAGCGTCGCGCCGCGTTCACCCGGGCGGAGCCGGATTTCAGGCGGCGGGTGGCGTCTGGCCGGTGGTTGGTAGCCGCTTCAGCGCGAGAAAACGCTCGAGCGTAAGCTGTTGCGACGCAGCCACGAGCTGTCCTGCGGAATTGTTTCTGGAATACTTGTTATTGCTGGTGGGTAGAATGTTAAGCGAATTATCTTCGATGTTCAGTCAGACTCATAACTTTAGACCGACTGTGGTAAAAAAATATATATATATATATATTACAGATGGACGCGAACATGCGACTATAAGCTTATAACGCACGACGCTTGCCACTAGACCACGGGCTCACGTAGTCCGACAACGTCTCGGAAGTAGACAACACTTCCTCCTAACACTTCCACATCTTCCAGTGTTGCCAGAATGTGCATATGGCCGGACTTAGAGTTGTCAGGGGCGGCCAGTTTTATTGGCCACCTTAAGTGAATGACTCGGACTTAGTCTCTGTGGCGGCCGGCCGGCGGTCAGTTTTATCGTCTAAGACTGTAGTTAAAGGTGTAATTTCTTTAATGGGAAATGGTTTAAGTGTGTTTGATACATTTACTCTTTTTCTTAGGACTTGTGGAATAACGTTTTTCGTGTCAACCAATCCCAATTCTGCAATATCTATATCGTCCGGTATTGTGGAGAACAGTGTTCTAGGCTGAGAAAAATAAGTTTCTCCTGCTTTAATACAACACTTCCGTATAATACTTATATTGTCTTCATTGGAGTCTGAGTTAAGAATCTCCACTTGGTTTATCGGTAGATAATTAAAACTGTATGCAGACAGAACATAACTGATAAGCTTTTCTCTGTCTGGAGTATCTGGAAGACTTACTTGTACACCTGTCAATTTTCGGGTATTCTTATTACCCAAGTACACAAATTGCAGAACGTTATTAAACACAACACAACAGTTATTCTGTACGTTATCCATGGAAGCAAGATGCACAGAGTAAAGTGGAACACATTATAAATACTGTTTATTGGTGACTAAAACACGTAAACACTCGTGCAAAGGGTCGAATACACGATCCATTCTGTAGCTGTATATTGTAGCCTGCAACATGGTAATGCCATGCTGCTTAGCCAAGGAAGATCTAAAAGTTTCTCGTTGTCGCATGTCTGGACACTACCACGTTAGACAGTCTATTCCATTTGTCTTATCGATGTCCACAATCGCATTGCTGTTTCCCTGGCGATCTCCCTCCATGCAGTAGTCCTGGCTTGATATTAAGTATTGCGTTATGTCCAAGTCCAAAAGGTAATAGCTGTCTACACGTAGCTGCTGCAGTATTCCAGGCAGCTCCTCCATTAGAACATCCATTTTAATGTAAGATAATTCCACTTTATATGGTATTACCACAGGTTTTTTTATATTTCTTCGAAATTGTTTCCAGTGCTTCCTTGCCGACTTTTTCCCGTATCCCTGTTGCTGCCACACTGGCGTTCCCGTGTAGGAGAAAGGCAGCTTCGCTTTGACACCATGTCTTGCAGTGACGAAACTGGAGAATTTAGTACGTAGATAATACTTAAATGAGCCACACATCTCGTTCTTTGTTCTTGACAGTCCACTTGATCACAGATTTTAATCACCATAATGTTATCGAGAAATGGTTCTGTAATAGGTGTAAGCAGATTTACATTCTTCTCGCTGAGTAGTTTACCATTTTCGGTGTAATTTATGTTGCAAATGTCAGTAGCCAGATTATCCAGGTTCTGCTGTAATAACCACAAATCGAAACGTTCGTACGTTACTCTTGTCTTCCTCCCTAATAGCTGAGGGACGTTTAGCACTTTGGAGGAATCCATGTTGACACTTTCAACTACCACGGAAGACTGATCAGTTGCGGCTGTCTTGCCCTCTTTTATACTCTAAAGATCCAAGATGATTGCACTTCCGGTCACGTGATTTCCGGTCATACATATACACATACACAAACATACAGAAAACAGAGCAACACACACTACAAATGTGAAATATGCAGGTGGGGGCGGCTGGATGCAATCAAGTAAAGTGCTATACTACGCCTCCCGATCAGAAAAATAGTGAATTTGCGCTAGGTGTTGGCAGCTGTACTACATTTACAAGCGGTTTTAGAACACGGAACGAGACATTATGTCATGATCGCATGGGTAGAAGTGACATACAAAATCGATAGAATTGCTGAAAATGGTGGGAAATACGTATAAATTAAGGGAAAATACGTTGAAATGCGGGAAAGTTGAGGAAGTAATTGCGTGTCTTCTGGTTGGCGCAGAACAATTCTTGTACATGTGGACAAGCATGCGACAGCAAGAGGAATCCGAGAAAACGTCGACATCGAAGTGAAGGGGGCCAGGAAATAGTCACTTTTTCCGTCGAGGCAGCATTCTACTGTATGTCTAGTGAGGTAACAGTGATACATGCGAGTTAACTACTGTATCTGACGCTTTTCAGAAAAACGGAGAACTATCTGCCTCTAAACTTACATGCATCTGCGTTATAGGATAACAGAAAGTGGACGGGGTGATCGATTGAGATGAAGCTGCAACGAGGTGCGATTTAATGGCAGACTCATGATGCATTCTAGAGAGGGAGGGAGATGTTGGCGCAGGTCATTTGACCATTTTTTCCGCTGTTCTGTCAGCATGCGCCAGTCGCGTAACACAGCCTGCGTTCGACTCGCATACAACCACGTGTTCTGTATTTGACTTAGAGCACTGTCTACTTGCGAATGTTAACAGCAAACCTCTCCGTCATCAGAGGGATTCCATCTTATGTGTGATGAAACGTGACCATCCTGTTTCGACACATTCATCTAAACGAAGATTTATGTGATGTACTCCATTCCCTTGTCACTAAGATGGTTCTAAGTTAACGATAGGTGTTTGTAAGACACTGCAATCCCCATGTATACATCTGCTTGACAGATGTCCTCTTTACAGAGTTAGTGGCGACATGACGTGTAATTTTACATGTCGGACGCTGCTGCTATGCGTTTATCTGTTTCCTTGTAATAGGTATTATCCGTGACTAACGATCATTTTATATGGGACTAATGCGAGCATAGTATAATTTCTTAACCGTTATCGGATGTGAACAGTGGACGCTATACATCTCTGGAAAGCTACATTGTGCACGTATCACACAGAATCGATATTTTAAGGAAGTGGTTTATTCATTTTACAGTTTGTTACCATACTTTATCGTAGAGAAACCTGCAGGAAGGGTGTATGTAATGCGCTGGAAATATATTTCTTAAAATGGCTCTGAGTAAATTGGGACTTAACTGCTGAGGTCATCAGTCCCCTAGAACTTAGAACTACTTAAACCTAACTAACCTAAGTACATCACACATATCCATGCCCGAGGAAGGATTCGAACCTGCGACCGTAGCGGTCGCGCGATTCCAGACTGTAGGGCCTACAACCGCTCGGCCACCTCGGCCGGCTATATTTCTTACATTGAAATGATAACAGCGCTGCATTCGCCATGACTGATAGGTCGTAATCTAACATTATAGCCTGCTTTAAGTGCAGAACCATGTAGATTTAGGAGTGCGTGTGTTTATGTTCCGTCTTACCAATACCCTCCTGGTACTGACCCCAGACACTAGAACAATATTTTAAAATTGATAGCGTAGTTGATTTACGTAAAATGCTTCGAAATCCATTCACCTGGAGCTCCATCATGCATAAAAAACCATCCGTTCTTGTTCTTCTTAACCGTCTGCTATTACATGATAGCACTTTCAAATCTACTAATATACAGCGATAAGGAGTACTAACCTCCTCGACATGGGCGCATCTGGAGGAATTTTATGCACTTGGATGGGCGAGGACTCTGCAAGCTTTATTCATTCACGAGACGCGGAATGTGGCGGTCTACTTCTGGTCAGCTGCAAATTCAATCAGTAACGGTACTGCAGGATGGGTTGCTCAAAGACAGTGCGAAGCGGTATTTCAGTCTCTAATTTTATCGTAAGACTGCGAGAATGCCCTGTGACTCCCATCCGTATAGAGATAGAGCGTATATTATGCACTATGCTCAAGGTGATAGAAATATGTAGAGCGCTGTCTGATATACTTTGATGATGTCTATGTTCGAGAATTAACAATGAATGGACATACTGCACAGTCATCTATCTACATTCGCAATGATACTTGCAAACTAGAGAAGGTACTGTTTAGCGATTATACGGAAATTGGGAAACATGCTGTCGCATTTTTCGTAGGTGTTAAAATTACTGTAAAATGACTAAAATTGTTCGCACTATCAACTGTGATGCTTATTATTACAGTACATCGGCGGTGTCTTTTCCACGCCATCTGTCCACTGGTACGCTGTTGGTTGCCACATAATGATTGATTGACATCGCTTGTTTGGGATAGAGAAAGAGTTTTGGTGGATAGGCAACACCTTCTGGGGACGGCTAGCAACCAAACAGTGATCGCATACACGATTGCAATATGAGGAATCATTCGAAATGGAACGTAGTGTCATCAGCTATTCTGTCACTGTGACAGATGAGTTTAAATGTACAGGTCGTCAATCACCTTCGGAAGGCAGTTTGGAAACTGCCCACAACGCCGCCAAACTCTTCCAGTTTCCTTATGTTGTAACTGTCTTTTATTTAAAATGGTGTGTCATGGTAGCAGCAGTATCAACATGATTTATACCGTGCGACGTCTAGTTGTCTTCGAGAAGCAATGGATCAGAACGTGTTAATGTCAGTTTGGACCCTGACAGAGACCTCAAAGTCGTGGCGGAAAAAACAAAATGTATGGCAGTGTACAAAGCGTGCTACAGCAGAAAAAGCAATGTTTCAGACAACGACACAGGGTCACAGGGAGCTTCTCTTGTGACTTATTGTATAGTTTGTGGGATACGATCATGCTCCTACAGTACAGGCGATGCAACTTTACACTGCTCTGTTTAATGGATCAATAGCTTTATATTTAATAGGATCGCTACATGTGCTCGATGCCGGCACGCAGATAGTTCGTAATTTTTCTCTACTGGATGGTTCAGAATAACAATGATAGAATCCCGACCGTCCACTGGGTACGCTGTTGATTACCGCATAATGATTGACTGACACCACTCTGCTGTGATGGAGGGAAGCTTGGCGGAACACTGGATATGTGCTACTTGTCGCTGTGGAACATGGGATTGAATGTAGAGGTCATCAATTTAATACAGTTGTTTGGAAGCGTTCCTCAATGCTATAGACTCGTCCTATTTACAAATGCTGCGATACCCAACACATGTTTTTATTTTTATTTTTTTCCCCAATAAGATAGCAGTACCTCTGAAAAATGAAGGAACAATGCTTTTCGAAACGTAGCACCGAGACATCCGCTACCCTTTCGATGGGAAGATGAATTAACTGTACAGGTAATCACCTTCGAATAGTTGCTGGAAGAGCTCTACAATACCGCAGACTCTTCCAGTTTCCATATGTTGCGATGTCTTCCACATTGTTGTCAATGAGAAACATCGCGTCTGTGTTTTATTTCTGCCAGCCTGTGGTGCGGTAGCTGTACAGTTTACGCCCTGTGATGTTCAGTTTTCTGTGAGAACCAGAGGACCGAAACGTGTTAATATTGGTTTAGCAGCAGCTGACAGGGGTCTCTAAGTCATGGTAGAAGAAACAAAGTGTGTAGCGGTGTACTCTGATTGGATGTGTTACAACCAAAACAAATGCAATGTATTAAACGGCATATGAAGGAGCAATACAGGAACCCTCTAGTGCGATTCATAGTCAGTTGGATATTGTCATCCTACAGTGCAGGTGATGAAACTTTACACCGGTCTATGGAAGCGACTTTGATGACGAACCACCTGCTCCAATGAACCAGTACCTGTATATTTAATGATAGACATGAATGCACCCTGAGAGACACAGATCTTCTTCGGACTAGCTGTATGTAGTTTGGAGATGTGTCGCAAAATCATCGGTCTTCCTCCATGCCTTCCTAATTTTCCCAACAAGAAACACCACTGTAACTGCTCGTACTAACTCTCCTACTACCTCGTGTTGCAAGGGGAAGCTTCGTTTGGTGCTGTACATGGTTGGCGGAGATATGAGATCATGGTCCCATTTCTACTGTGTGGTCCACAAGCGCTCCTGTCGCATTAACTCAGCTCGTCCTGTTTCCCTACAGGATGCAGAAGATGTTAGATATAGCGCTCTCTGAATTCTGTACAGGTCAGACTTAAATTGGGGCGATCACATAGACTAAGCCGCATGAATGGCGGGGGCATAGACTTGGGTGCAGTTTCAAGACACGGAGGGACTGTCTAAAAAACAGCACTGGAATTTCTGTCGTATGATCCTTAGCAGATAGGTTCGAAAAAGGTGACTCATTCGTGATATGAGAGTACGACGAGTATGATACACCAGTGGCTGTAATCATTAAAACATGTCTCTACAGGATCCAACACAAGTAAGTGTTTGAATGGATAGACTTGATCAAAATCGCTGACAGCATTTCTACAAGAAAGTGTAACACTATCAGCAGCTGGTGTGTGTACCTGTTGACTCAAGACCGCTTTTTATGCAAGGTGATGGTAACGTAGTCGCGACGATCGTGTTTTTAATAGCACGGTTCTTACGCGAAATGTATGTTGTGTCCTGTAGAATCCCTCTGTGGTCAGATTCAGATGTCATTTCTCAACAGTGTTCCTCGTAAAGAACATTGTGTTCCCTCCACCGATTCCCATTTGACCTACCTGGTAAGTGTAATCCGACTACAGAAAAAAAAAAATTACTCACCATGCAAAGTGACTTCATGATCAATTTAATTTCGAAATAACGAGGACATTCTGCGGTGATCGGTATTTTTCGCATCAAAATAATCAAAGTTTTTTTCCTGATTTTACGCAGGGTGGGTATGTCTCTGCTGATCATTTGTGATCAGTGGTGGTACACTTCGCTGGACGTCACACAATAATGAGATTTTTATGAGATTTTACTCATAAAACTAAACGAAAATGGACTTTGTCTATTTTCATGGAAAGAGGACATTTATTATCGTTGTGAAGGTTTTTCCCTACGAGACCGTGGCTCTCCCCCCGTCCCAACTGGAGCATCCTACGTGACGTTAAACAAAAGTGTTTTCCATCGCAGAACGAGAAGCCTGTTGGAGGCGTTGGGGGCCTGTCTAGTCTGTGGCAGCTCGTCGCGCCCCCTAACCATTAGAGATGGCTGTGGCACTATACTCTAGACGACCAAGATGCATTCGGGACAGCCGTTCTTTTATCTCCTACAATGTAGTTAACTATACCTGCTTTTGTGTTGGCGACGGACGATCGTCTCAAGGCGGCCAGCGGCCAGCGGCCAGCACGTGTCGCGAGGGTGGTTGGAGGGAGGGAGGGGAGAGGGCCTCGATTTTCGGCAGTTTGTGATGTACATCGAGAAGAATGCACGTTCAACTACCACCTCCTCTGCAGTCTTTTAGGACGACGATTTTCCCCAGTACATGTGCTGCATTATGATCCGTTCAATACGAGTGCTGGTTTTTTCACGACAGTTTCAAAGTGTCATTTCCATCAGCTATGATAGCGTGTATTGGCTTCGGTTAACTGGGCTGTAGGGTGATTTTAAGTAGGCGTCTGTAGCGAACTCTGATGTCAAACTACGACAGACAGTGTGTGCTTGCAGGTAATACACTTTTTAAACTCCTCTCTGTCCAACACCAGCATTTATTCAGTTGAACATATGTCCCACTGAAAAGAATAAAGATAGTACCTTACAACCCAGCCTTTTTCCCGCCACCTTGTAGGTGTAGGGTAGAGTTTCGGTGCTTCTGTCGCAGGTTTCGAGTAGTATTGCGAAATTTTTTCCCAGCAGGATAACACCAGTTGTATGGTATCGTCAGTTTTTGCACTGTATTGCAATTTTACACTGTCTTTGTGTAGCGCTATGCATATAGCTGTGTAATTAGGCCCGATCTCTGTAATCGGCTCTGAGCATTGTGGGACTTAATTTCCGAGGTCATCAGTCCCCTAGAACTTAGAACTACTTAAAGCTAACTAACCTAAGGACATCACACTCATCCATGCCCGAGGCAGGATTCGAACCTGCAACCATATCAGTCGTGCGCTAAGCTGACCTTCCTCTTCCGCAGCTGGACAGTTTCTGTGTGTTAGGGGGTGCACTTGGCTTTCCATCCAGGAGCACCAGGGTTCGAGTCCCGGAAAGGGCACCTCCATTTTTAATTTCCTGTCAATTCCAAGCACCTACATCTACATCTACATTCATCTACATTTATACTCCGCAAGCCACCCAACGGTGTGTGGCGGAGGGTACTTTACGTGCCACTGTCATTACCTCCCTTTCCTGTTCCAGTCGCGTATGGTTCGCGGGAAGAACGACTGTCTGAAAGCCTCCGTGCGCGCTCTAATCTCTCTAATCTTACATTCGTGATCTCCTCGGGAGGTATAAGTAGGGGGAAGCAATATATTCGATACCTCATCCAGAAACGCACTCTCTCGAAACCTCTGGTGGTTTAATTGTGTTAGGGGGTGCACTTGGGCTTTCCGCCCAGGAGGACCAGGGTTCGAGTCGCTGATACGTTGCGTTTTTTACGTGCACTGAGTGCTTGTGCACTGCACTATTTCGGCTCTTTAAGCGTTGTTAGCGTGTTTGCAGAGCGTTATACATGCATTATATTGATAATTTTATGCGTAGTGAAGGTGTCTGTACATCAGTGTACTGCATTATTTTGTAAACACGTCTGTAGGCTGTGCAATGCATTATTTCGGTAATTTACGAGTTGTTTTTGTGTCTGTACATCAGTGTACTGCATTATTTCGGTGGTTTACGAGTAGTTTCCATGTCTGTAAACTGTATATTGTGACCCCAAGCACGTCAGGGCGAGTGTTTTGTATCAACATAATAAATAATCTATGTGAAATCCGTCCCTAAATAAATTGTTCCAAAAATAAATAAAGTACACTCCTTCCTCTCTCCAGTAGCAGAGAACAGGCTGAGTCCTTTTCTCGCCATTTTCCCCTCCTGGCCACTTGGGAGAGGGGGGAGGGGGATGAGGAGGCTGGGGCACATGTGCAGCTGAGAAAAACATGTGATGTCATCAGGGGGTGTGGGTGGGCGTGGTCAGGGGCTGGGGGGGGGGTGATTAATTGATCAATTTAATTAATTTGGATATCAATTTGATGTCAAAATTGCGCTCACGTTGCCAACTCCCTACTACTTCCACATGCAGTGGAAATATCTGGGACCCTGTAGCTACAAAGAGGCCGGACCTTATCGATGGCATCATTATAGAGACGGGGATTAGTGACCATGTCATCATAGTGATTATCGTTACTAGAGTCAATAAAACAGTCAAGAGGGCTAGGAGAGTGTTTCTGCTATAAAAAGCAGATAAGCAGTTGTTAGCATCTCACATGGACAATGAACTGCAATCATTTAGTTCCAGAATGATGACCACAGAGGAATTGTAGACAAAGTTTAAACAGAATGTAAATTGTACTCTGCAGAAGTATGTGCCTACTAAGTGGATTAAAAGGATGGAAACGACCCACCGTGGTTTAATAGTGAAATTCAGAAAATGCTGAGGAAGCAAAGACTGTTGCACTCTCGGTTCAAAACAGGGTGTGCAAATGACGACAGGCAAAGGTTAATAGAGATTCCTGAATCTATGAAAATATATATGTGCGAAGCATACAATAGTTACCACAGTCATACACTGGCTAAAGATCTGGAGGAGAACCCTTAAATATAATGGTCCTATGTAAAAGTGGGTCTAAGGCTTCCACCCAGTCACTCATTGACCAGTCTGGTTCGGCAGCAGATGATAACAAATGAAAGGCCGAAGTTTTAAATTCCATGTTTAAGAAATCATTCACGCAGGGTAATCGTACAAACGTACAATCGTTTGACTATCGCACAGAGTCCCGTATAGATGACATAGTAATAATCATCCCTGTCGTAGAGAAACAACTGAAAGAGTTGAAAACAAATAAGTCGCCAGGTCCGGATGGAATTCCAATTCGGCGTTACAAAGAGTACTCTACGTCACTGGCTCTTTACTTAGTTTGCATTTATCGCGAATGTCTCGACCAGCGAAAACTGACAAGCGACTGGAAAAAGGCGCAGGTCGCTACTGTATATAACAAGGGTATAAAAACGGACCCGCAAAATTACAGACCAATGTCCTTAAAATCGGTTTGCTACAAAATTCTGAGTTCGAATATAATAAATTTCCTAAGATCGAAAAGCTCAAGTCCACGAATCAGTACGGCTTTACAAAGCTCGTGCGAAACCCAGCTTGCTCTTTTCTCACACGATATACTGCGAAATATGTTTGCTACAAAATTCTGAGTTCGAATATAATAAATTTCCTAAGATCGAAAAGCTCAAGTCCACGAATCAGTACGGCTTTACAAAGCTCGTGCGAAACCCAGCTTGCTCTTTTCTGACACGATATACTGCGAAATATGGATGAGGGGCAACAGGCAGATTCCATATTTCCTGATTTCCGAAAAGCATTCGACTCTGTACCACACTGCAGACTGTTAACGAAGATACGTGCGTAGGGAATAGGCTCCCAGATATGTGATTGGCTCGAAGACTTCTGAAATAATAGAACCCAGTGTGTTGTCCTCGACAGCGAGTGTTCATCGGAGACAGGGGTAACATCAGGAGTGCCCCAGGGAGGTATGATAGGACTGTTGCTGTTTTCTATATATAAAAATGATCTGGCAGACAGGGTGGGCAGCAATCTGCAATCAGCTGATGATGTTGTGGTGTACAGGAAGGTGTCGAAGATAACTAACTGTAGGTTGATACAAGATGACCTAGATAAAATTTCTAGTTGGTATGATGAATGGCAACTGGCTCTTAATGTATAAAAATGCGCGTTAATGCAGATGAGTAGGAAAAACAAACCCGTAATGTTCAGATACAGCATTAGTAATGTCCTGCGTGACACAGTCACGTCGTTTAAATATCTGGGAGGAACGTTGCGAAACGATATGAAACGAAACGAGCATATGACGATTGTGGTAGGGAAGGTGAATGGTCGACTTCGGTTTATTGGGAGAATCACAGGAAGGTGTGGTTCGTCTGTAAAAGAGACCGCATATAGGACGCTAGTGCGAACTATTCTTGAGTACTGCTCGACTGTTTGGGATCCGCACCAGGTCGGATTGAAAGATTACATTGAAGCAATTCAGAGGCGAGCTGTTAGACCTGTTACCGGTAGGTTCGATCAGCATGCAAAGTGTTAACGGATACGCCTCGGGAGCTCAAGTAGGAATCCCTAGAGGGAAAAAGAGATTCGTTTCGAAGAACACTGCTGAGAAAGTTTGAACCGGCATTTGAAGCTGGCTGCAAAGCGATCCTACTGCCGCGAACATACCATCCATTTCGTGTAGCGACCACGAACATAAGATACGAGAAATTAGGGCTCATACGGAGGATACAGATAGTCGTTCTTCCCTTGCTCTATCTTCGGGTGGAACAGGAAAGGAAACAATTAGTTGTAGTAAAGGGCACCCTCCGCCACGCACCGTACGGTGGATTGCGGAGGACGTAGATAGATGTAGATGTATATGTAGACCGGATGCACTTCTTGCTCCCCAGATTTGAAATGATGTACAAAGACATCATGATTATATCGTATTGTGGCTGCTTCTTTTGGTAATTCTCCTGGTAAATTTACTGTTCCCCCAAACATAAATTCAAAAGGGTTGTAGCCTGTGCTGGTACGTGGTGTAGTTCAAAAATGGTTCAAATGGCTCTGAGCACTATGGGACTTAACATCTGAGGTCATCAGCCCCCTAGAACTTAGAACTTATAACTATTTAAACCTAACTAACCTAAGGACATCACACACATCCATGCCCGAGGCAGGATTCGAACCTGCGACCGTTGCAGTCGCGGGGTTCTGGACTGAAGCGCCTGGAACCGCTCGGCCACCGCAGCTGGCACGTGGTGTCGTACTGAAAACAAAAGTACTGTAGGAAATGCACATATCCCAATTTTTATGATTTTCGTTTATGAAATCCCTCAAATACTCCACTGACGTCCGATGTGTCCGTTCTAATGCTTATTCGTCTGGAGGTGAAATGCGGTTGTCTTTATCTTCTTTATTTTTCATAATCTCCATATTATCTCAAACAGTTGACTTAAAAAAATTGAACCTTGCTCTGTCAACAATATCAAAGGAGAAGGAGATTATTATTTTAACGCCCCGTCGACAACGAGGTCATTAGAGACGGAGCACAAGCTCGGATTAGAGAAGGAAAGCGGCTGTGCCTATTCGAAGGGCCGGCTGGGGTGGCCGAGCGGTGCTACAGTCTGGAACGGCGCGACCGCTACGGTCGCAGGTTCGAATCCTGCTTCGGGCATGGATGTGTGATGGCCTTAGGTTAGTTAGGTTCAAGTAGTTTTAAGTTCTAGGGCACTGATGACCTCAGAAGTTAAGTCCCATAGTGCTCAGAGCCATTTAAACCATTTTATTCGAAGGAATCATCGCGACATTTGCCTTAAGCGAGTTAGGGAAGTCACGGAAAACCTAAATCAGGATGGGCGGACGCGAGTTTGAACCGTCGTCTTCCCGAATGCGAATCCAGCGTGCTAGCCACTGCGCTACCCCGCTCGGTAATATAAGTGCCTTAGTATAACTTCTTTTACGAAGTTTTCCTCTACTGTGTCGACATTTTGTGTCTGTAACGGGACACCCACGGTAAACTTGCTCAGATCGTGGTGAAAAGTTAAAATATAGTTGTCTTTTGCAGCTACTTCCAGTGGACCGACTGTGACCACATAACGTTTGTCAAAAAATGTTTTCTGCAGTATCTTTGATAACTAATGCCATTTTAGTTTTACTCTGGGTAAATTTATTTCGTTGACATTTAACAAACGTTCTGATGTAATCCTCGACATCTCCTTTCATTCCCTTCCACGAACCATATCTCTTTAAACAATCCAGTGTTCGGTGAATTCCTAGATGTCTAACCAATGGACTGTCGTGTACTTTCTCCATAATTTCAGCCTTCTGCTCCTTACTTAGCTCTGCCTGGTCTTCACTTAAATCATTAGTCTCTGTTATCCGTCTTATGAGCACTTGGTTTTTCCCTTACCTATGCCTCTTCATCAGATTGTCGCATTCTGCCTAATGCATCTGCATTGCTATTCAGTCTTCCTGCATGTATAAAATCTCGTAAGATTGCTCGTATAGTTTCGAAAACCATTCTAATAAATGTGAGGAGGGCTCTTTTACACTAAAAATCCGCGTTAATTGCTTGTGATCTGTTACTGTTGTGAACTTCCTTCCGTACACATATGGTCGAAATTGTTTTGTTGCCCATACTAGTGCTAAACACTCCAGCACGGTGGCTGAATAGTTCGTTTCTGTTTTATTCGGTGACCTAGACCTGTACGCTATTGGTAAGTCGCTTCTGACCTTGCCTTCTGATAACATCGCACCAAATGTCATTCCACTTCCGTCCGTCGTAATACTAAAAGGTTTCTCAAAATCAGGGGACTGAAGTATGGGACGACTGATAACTTCTCAGTTCTTCGAATGCCTCTTGCTGTTACCTTCCCTACTTATAATTTTCAGTTTGCTTTGGCAATTTATGCAAAGGTGCTGCAACTTCACTGAAATCTGTTAAGAGCTTTCTATAGTACCCAACTAAACCTAAGTATCCTCTTATTTCTTTCCTTGCCTTTGGCGGTACGAATCTCTCTACCTTCTCTACATTCTGGTCGTTTGACTATACTCCTGTATCAGTTATTATACATTTCGAACATATCACTTCCTTCCGTAAAAGTTCGCACTTGTCTGGTTGCAGCTTCAGTTGATGTTCCCTGAGTCGGTAGAAAATCTCTTGTAATTTATCGATATGCTCTCGTAAAGAACTTCTGTAACCAGTAATATCTTCCAAATACACTAATCTCTTTGCTCCCTGTTATCCTGACAGTGCAATGTTCATTAGTCTTTGAAATGTATTAGGTGCCTCTTTTAATTCCGTCCGCACCTCTTGTACTCATAGTACTGATAATTAGCACTAAATGCAGTTTTTCCCTGTGCTGGAGTCAATCAATATCTGGTGGTACTCGCTGACCAAATCCAATGTGGAAAAATACTTAGCGTTTCCTAGCTGGTCCAGATTTTCCGATATATTCGAGATTCGGAATGCTTCTCACACTGAAATCTCATCTACTTTACGATAATCAGTCACCAACCCATAATTAAGTTTCCCACTGGCATCTACTTTCTTCGGAATTAGTAATGCTGGCGCATTCTATAGACTTTGACTTTGTACAATAACATCGTCACCCAACATTTTTTTTCTATGTTCGCATAACATCTCGTTCTGGGATTCCAGTATCTGATATGGTCTGACATTTACAATCTTGCCCGCATGCTCGGACGGTATAGCCTTTACCATGAGTATTTCATACTACAGCTTCTGGAATGTATACACACTTTAATACTTCTTGTTTCATCACTATTAACTCTTGGCTTTCCTGAACCATATCCTGTCTTTCTAGTCGGAGTCTCATGACCTTTTCTTCACTGGGTCCTGTCGTTTCCTTGGATCATAACTTTCCCTTTCTGTGACGGGTGTCATTCTAAGAGACTTTTTCTTCACGAGAAGCTTTCTTTATTCCGCCATTCCCCTTGCTACTATGCCGTCCTTTCAAATTCCTATGTCATCGTTTCCCCTCATGTAACTAGTTTATACTGCTCTTATCCTTCTGATATCTTTTTCGCGAGCCTGACTCTAAGGAATAGTTTTGAGGTCTCCTCCGTTCAGGTGATACTTCCTCTTCCGGTACTGTCACTACCAGACTATCATACTCATTCACTGTTATTCGTTTTTGGCTATAATCTGTAAGAGCTCTCTGTTTTTGTAAGAGAGCCGGGAGAGCAGTGCGCTGTCCACATGCCCCTCCACATCCACATCCAGTGACGGCTGTGGCCTGAGGATGACACGGCGGCCGATCGGTATCGATGGGCTTTTATGGCCTGTTCGGACGGAGTTTAGTTTAGTTTAGTACCCACCTCTTGCTTCTTAATTGGTATTTCTGTATGTATTGCTTTTTCCTTGAGAATACTGATATAAGCTCCTGTACGTATTAAAAAATTCAATTCCTTACCGACTTACCTGCAATACATCATCAGTACGTCATTTTTTGCAACACACTCTACTACCCCCACCTTGGACTATTGAACGGTGGCTACACGTAACTGCTGTCTGTACCACCGGTTTCGTTTCCAGTCCTTGTCCCTGGAATATTTCCTATTTGTTTCTCTACACTGGGGCGCTGGGTGCCCATATTTAGCACATCTATAACATCTGATAGTTCGACAGTCCTTTTCCTTGTATCCACACCTCTGTCATTTTTCACATACAATAATCCTGTCACACTCCGCATCTATATGTCTTGGCTCATCACAATGATAACAATTTTGGAACTTCCTTGCTTCCTCTCCCATGTTAGGCGACTGTACTTATCTTACTTTGGTATTGTGGCGATGGTGTTTGGCTTTTTACCATAATTATAAAATTTCACATGTTTTGGTTAATGCTTACTGTTATTCTGCCAAATTATTCCCCTTGATGCTTGGTTTTGCTCTTTCATTGACATGTTCGTTGTATTCGCGGTGCATGTCACTGGGGTGATGCACTGTTTACCGATGCTGGACAGCAGATTTGCCTAGGTCGCCACTGCAGACAGCCGCCAGCCGAAAGTACTCCTGGCCGACCCGCATTATTCATAGCTTCACAGTGTCATCCCCAATAGACAGTGAGTGGTGACAGTTTTTTCGTGTTCAAATACCGTAGATAAGAAGGACATGACTATTACATTTTTAAGACGTCGCTGTTCTTTTATCATCTATATTTACTGCGTTTTTGACGGTAACGATTCAGCCTGTAAATAAGTTTACAATGCGTCTGATTCTCAAATGTGCTTGGCATATGGCTGTTACATATAAGAATGTCAAGTTAGAAACAGAAATGAGGGCAGGCTATGGCCATAGTTCCCATCATAGCTCTCACTCTTGCCACACATTATTTTTCTTGGTGAATTTTACATGCCTAGTACCTGTACGTTTTGCTTCTGGTTCAGAACCAGAGCACAAGTGTCCACCACCAGGAGGACGAATGTGCATATCTCTTCTTTTTTCAATTTCCATGCAAAAAAAATGGCTCTGAGTACTATGTGACTTAACTTCTGAGGTCATCAGTCGCCTAGAACTTAGAACTAACTAAGAACATCACACACATCCATGCCCGAGGCAGGATTCGAACCTGCGACCGTAGCGGTCGCTCGGCTCCAGACTGTAGCAATTTCCATGCAGAACGTATGTGTGGGTTATGGGTTATTTTCAATTTACGTGAATTTTAAATGTGTTTCATTTTTCAGTATGGTTTAAAGTACATGTATACTTCCCTCATTTTTCATGTTTCCCATCATTTTAATGGGTCATGGGGACTGTGATGCTACAGGTGGCGACATCACAATAGCATATTAGCGGTGGCGACGGGGAGCTTCCATCGTCCACACTGCGTTAGATTATGGAATCAGTAATACATACATTATGTGATCAAAAGTATCTGGGCACCTGGCTGAAAATGAGTAACAAGTTCGTGGCACCCTTAACCTTGATGACAGCTTCCACTCTCGCAGGCATACGTTCAATCAGGTGCTGGAAGTTTTCTTGGGGAATGGCAGCCCATTCTTCTCGGAGTGTTGCGCTGAGGAGAGGTGTCGATGTCGGTCGGTGAGGCCTGGCACGAAGTCGGCGTTCCAAAACATTCCGAAAGTGTTCTTTAGGATTCAGGTCAGGACTCTATGCAGGCCAGTCCATTACAGGGATGTTATTGTCGTGTAACCACTCCGCCACAGGCTGCGCATTATGAACAGGTGCTCGATCGTGCTGAAAGATGCAATCACCGTCCCCAAATTGCTCTTCAACAGTGGGAAGCATGAAAGTACTTAAAACATCAGTGTAGGCCTGTGGTGTGATAGTGCCACGCTAAACAACAAGGGGTGTAAGCCCCATCCATGAAAAATACGAACTCACCATAACACCACCGCCTCCGAATTTTACTGTTGGCGCTACACATACTGGCAGATGACGTTAACCGGGCGTTCACCATATCCACACCCTGTCATCGGATCGCCACATTGTCTACAGTGATTCGTCACTCCACACAATGTTTTTCCACTGTTTAATCGTCCTAATTTTACGCTTCTTACACCAAGTGAGGCGTCGTTTGGAACTTTACCGGAGTGATGTGTGACTTATGAGCAGCTGTATCGACCATGAAATCCAAGTTTTCTCACCTCCCGCCTAACTGTCACAGTACTTACAGTAGATTCTGATGCAGTTTGAAATTCTTGTGTGATGGTCTGGATAGATGTCTGCCTATTAAACATTACACCCTTTTCAACTGTCGGCGGTCTCTGTCAGTCAACAGACGAGGTTGTCCTGTACGCGTTTGTGCTGTACGTGTCCCTTCACGTTTCCACTTCACTATCACATCGGAAACAGTGGACCTAGGATGTTTAGGAGTTTGGAAATCTCGCATATAGACGTATCACACACGTGACACCCTATTGAAGTCCGTGAGTTATGCGGAGTGCCCCACTCTGTTCTCTCACAATGTCTAATGACTACTGAGGTCGCTGATGTGGAGAACCTGGCAGTAGGTGGCAGCACAGTGCACCTAATGCAAAAAACTTATATTTTTGTGGTGTCCGGATACTTTTGATCACAGTGTATGTCTGTGCGCACACCTGTGACCTGTGGACAATGGGCTGATTCCAGTCTGCCGGACCCGTTTGTCCTTTACAGCACGGCGACCCCGCAGCTTCGGCTTGGCAGCAGCGGTGCAGTGACTTAGCTCTTAACGGGGTACTGCGGACTGCGTGGTAGCAGACTTCTCAGCCGTTTCGGCGACTTTGTGACTGTGGAAAGCGGCCTCTCCCTGATGGAGTATTTGTTTCATTAAAGACGCAGTCCTTACTAATCTACTCCCACGAGCTATACAAGTATAGCACAGGTGGACTTAATCTTAGAACAAGTCAGATGCAGACTTGGGGTAACTATCGCTTAAGCTGTGATGTCAGAAGAGGAGGGGACGGGGTGGGATTAAGCATTGGGGAGTCTAAAATTATTTAAACTTAAGAGAGCTGGACTTCGACTTGTGGCAGGCAGTATGTGATATCAGGGGAAAAGCCAGGGCCATCGTGAATTCTGTAAGTAACCTGACAACCATAACTGAAGGTGCCTGCATGTCTGAGTGAATAGAGGCTTGAGGGAAATCATGTTAAGTAGGTCAGCAGACTGGCATCCTTCGTCTAACAGACAGGCTTAGACCTCTAGGGAAAACAAATATCCTATGTCTCAGGCAAAACCCAGGAAATCTGAAGTCATAGTGACCATGTCAGTATTCCAGGTCAGCCATCTTCGATCGTCATCTTGGATTCTGACGTAATAGATAGTGTGCCAGTATTCCAGGTCAGCCATTTTGAAATTTTGAATTCCATACCAGCAAGGCAATGTGGCATCTTTGATTTTAGAATGTTCCTCTGATTTATACTTAGGGCAACAGCCCAACTTCCGAAGTGACATCATATGAGTTGGGAGGGGGGGGGGGGGGGGGGGGGGGACCCAACAGCAGAATTGGGCATTTATCAATTTCCCTCAAGAATTTCAGTTTCGTGCCGAAATTTGAATTTCCAGTCGTTTTATACATGTGGAAATAGGCTACTGTCCTAAGTTAGAAATATGGTTTGGATTGTTGTTATTCTGAACGATCATTATATTAAAATAGCATTTACGGTCAGTATTCTCACAAAAATCTGTTTTTTTTTGCGTAATTAGAGCTTAAAAATTATTAAATATCGGGATTTCGTCACGTGATCGAAAACGCTCTGTTATTGGCTGATGCTCTGGTTACGCCAGAGACTAGGAGTACGACGAAACCTACATGGGTTATAGTAGTGTTAGCCGGAGTTACAGGGTTCTTACGTCCTTTTTCTGCAAACAGTTTAGCTATTTAGTGATGTGAAACGCAATTACAACTTTTAAGTAACGATAGAAAGGCATTTTCAGAACTCTGTTAGAGGAAACCCTGCGAAAGTTGATCCATTTATGCTCCGCCCATTCACAGCGGTTGCTCCCTGGAACATAATTAAAGTCGAGCGAAACTAAGGAATTATAGAACTTTTGCAAATAGGTTGGTTGGTTGGTTGGTTTTTGGGGAAGAAGACCAGACAGCGTGGTCATCGGTCTCATCGGATTAGGGAAGGATGGGGAAGGAAGTCGGCCGTGCCCTTTCAGAGGAACCATCCCAGCATTTGCCTGGAGTGATTTAGGGAAATCACGGAAAACCTAAATCAGGATGGCCGGACGCGGGATTGAACCGTCGTCCTCCCGTGCAAATGGGTCCGTATATTATAACTATATTGTTGACTATCAGTCATGACCTACGACAAAAAGCACAGGAAAATTATTCTTGGTAAATCTTAGTGCTGATTTCCTTTGTAGAAGACACTCAGCAGAGGTGTCACCCACAGTAAGCATTCCGTTCCGGAATGGATAGCGCAGTTGACTGCCCATGATGTCACATGTTCATACTCTGGAAGGGCCATAAATTTTTAAAAGTTCTACACGAAATACGAAAAGAGAGTTAGCAACAACTGATTTTAGCAGTTGTTTCGACGATAGGTTGTATTATAATAGCTTCACAATAATTTTAGTTTGAAATTTGGAAATTTGTGGTAAGTCCCTATGGAACCAAACTGCTGGGGACATTGGTCCCTAGGCTTACACATTACTTAATCTAACTTAAACTAACTTACGCTGCCGCGCGGGATTAGCCGAGCGGTTCAGGGCGCTGCAGTCAAGGACTGTGCGGCTGGTCCCGGCGGAGGTTCGAGTCTTCCCTCGGGCGTGGGTGTGTGTGTGTTTGTCCTTAGGATAATTTAGGTAAAGTGTGTAAGCTTAGGGACTGATGACCTTAGTAGTTAAGTCCCATAAGATTTCACACACGTTTGAACATTTTTTAACTTACGCTAAGGACAACACACACACCCATACCCCAGGGAGGACTCGAACCTCCGACGGGGGGAGCCGTGTGAACCGGGGCAAGGAGCCCAAGACCACGCCGCTACCCCGCGCGGCTCTCAGTTTGAGAAATGGGCGACAGAGGATAAATGCATTTGCTTTGCAAACAAACGATATCACCGTACGCCCACAGTACAACGAGGTTTAGGACGATGAGGTTTTGTATGCGGAGAGATATAAAACAATACCAAGATGCTGATATCGCAAAGCGCAAGAGCTTTGATGCTTGTGACGTCAGTGTCTGAAGCAGACTTCATCTTGATGTAGCATGATGGAATTCAAAAGTGTAAGCAATAAAGACCCTAGCTGAACAGTACGAAGATAAAAAACTTTATTTCTAATAAAGTAAAACGTATGTGGTCACATTAACTAGAAAATATCTTTTCGAACGTGACGTATTTGAACAGCGATTGCAAATGTAAGGTCATGTAAACAGCAAGGAAAACACAATAATAATCTGTTTCTGATCGGTGTGGTGAAGTTTTGTAATTGTGATCTGGTTTTCATACAAGAGGATTGTCGAGTCGTTTTACAAATAATATTCTTTCGGGTTTGATTCGGACCAGCGATCTATGGACATCATCTTATAAAATTCGGCGGTTTACCGCCCTAACATCTGACCTACCGAATAATTTATGTTATGCTGGGTAAACGACAATTTTTACTAAGACTTTAATTTTGTTCAGTAACGCTATCTTTCCTTGTAACAATGGGAAAGCATCTCTCGGAGGTAAATTAATGTTAAATTCACAGTGTAACCCATTTTTTAAGTAAGTTTGTGAACTTTTGCTTTGACGTGGTGTCAATTTAGCGGTACAGTGCAACCACGTCGTACACAACTTCTCATTCAGATTGCTTTTGTTTTCAATAAACAAAAACACCTTGAAGAATATTACTTGCAACAGCGACTGAAACGTCGGTAGTTTTGCATATTGACAATGTGCTCACAAACTGTAAAAGATTTTATTAACTTTCCAGAAGTTTTTGTGGATGTATGTGTACAATATGGTACTACATACCATTTGTAACCCATTTTTCGGAAAGTAAATTCCAAAACAAGACATCACTGTGAATTTACGTTGACAGTAGGAGCAGCGAGCTAGCCAGTGAAGTCACAGGCATCACATGACACGAATGGAGCGTTTAAGTGGGCCGTTAAATTATTTGAATTTCATTTCCGTTTTTATAAACGAATACTGAAATTCAATGGGAAAGAAAATCATTTTTGTAGCATTAAATGACATAATAAACCATTTAAGACGGTTTCCACAAAACAATCAAATACATTATTGGCCTTTGACAGAAATCTGACAACAGCAGTGGCATCATTGATGATGTCATCGGAAATCTGGCAACAATGCATTTGGTGTCTATTCTCTCCTTGTGTGACTACTCACCATATCCTTGTATCTGAATCTCGGTCTTTTGTCCCTTAGTTTCAAATCATACATTAGTCGCGGTAGCCTGTTCACACTCATGTGTTGCGTAAGTCTGTAGCTTCTCAGCCACTGTAAGGCTGTAGTCTTACAACTTGAGCCTGTTTCCGGATTTGATCATTCCGGATTCTATCCCTCCGTGTCTTTCTGCTCATGCTACGAACAAACCTTATATCAGCTGCCTCAGCTCTGCTGATGTATTTAATTCTCTCTACTATTTTATTACTAACCTCCAGTTTTCATGTCCTTCGTTTCTTGTCCAGTGCCTTTTTTCATTTATTTTAGCTATTGAACCTGACGGGAGTCTGTAATCACTTTCCAAGGAAACACTATAGATTCTGTTTAACATCCAGCAATGTATTTTGCAGATGTTTCTCAATGAAAATATACCTCTATACGAGGTTCACTTTTTCATCCCTTCCATACTTTGTGATCTTATGGCCATTTTGTATTTGTACCAAGTATTCCCCACTACAACCTTGTTCCTCAAACAGAAGTCAGGGATTCTATTACCTCAGGATTTCGTGAAGCCCATCGATATGACCCCAGAATATCTCGCACTCTCTTGCAGTCCCCTCTCGGGCACTAATATCACCTAAAATAATTATCCTCTCTAAACCTGCCTTGGAAACATAGCAGACAGTAAACTAAAGATTTCTAAGTCAAGAACCTACCCAATCTACTACAATAACATGAGTTGCTCAAACAGTTGTCATGGTACTAGCACAGAATGAAACTATGTATCATTCTCCTATAAGCTAAGTTGAACAGCTTACAGAGTCTCCAGAAAAATAATGCTCCTTGTAGAAAATTATGCCAAACAAAAGTTATTAATGTTTGGTGATTTAAACTTTAATATTTAGGAATGTTAATGAGATTATCATGTTAGTAACTAGAATACTGCATCTGTGCGCCACTCTTTCCCTACCACATGAGTGGCTTCATATGGGCAGCAGTTAACCTCTTTCGCTTTCATGGGAGCGAGCCCTAGTTGACTGCGGGCCAACAGGCTTCTGGCCATTCCATGCTTCTAAGAAAACATGGTGGCTAGCTATGTGAGAAAGAAATCACACTGGTCGGTCTCGCATGCATTGGAATATGTTTAGAATTGGGAATTCTTTTCAGTAACTGCTTTTCCATGCTTTTCTATGCTGAAAGTATGCTGTATCCCTGAGATTCACCATGTACTACCTCATGTATAAACAGTATTAAAGTGAAATTGTTCAAATGAGTGTAAATTCCTATGGGACCAAACTGCTGAAGTCATCGGTCCCTAGACTTACACATTACTTATACTAACTTAACTAAATTATGCTAGGAACAGCGCACACACACATGGCCAAGAGAGAACTCGAACCTCCGGCGGGAGTATTGAAGTGGTTACTGAATGTAGAATATTAGCAACTGTCACTGATTTAGGCCCTAACTCTATATTGACCTGTTGTCAGAGGAGGTATTCAAACAACCTGTCCATAATAGGGTGAGAAATATGACGAGTTTATGTAAGACTGCCAGTATTCAATCTGTTACTTATATCGCATAGACGTGATATGTGTTTTGGACAGAGCAAATAAATGGCTCTGAGCACTATGGAACTTAACATCTTAGGCCATCAGTCTCCTAGAACTTAGAACTACTTAAACCTAACTAACGTAAAGACATTAGACACATCCATGCCCGAGGCAGGATTCGAGCCTGCGACCGTAGCAGTCCCGTGGTTACGGACTGCAGCGCCTAGAACCGCAAATAAATAACTTGATGATTCATTACAGTTATTACTTCATAATTCATTATAGTTATCAGTTCTTGCAGTAATAATTGCATTCATAAGTAAGGGCAAGCTTCATACATCGAGCAGCAAGTTTCGTATTTCAATGAGCACACATTGTGCCAGAGTGGCAAGACTAATTTTGTTATGTATGCGAATTGCATCATTTAATAAACAAGATACATTATTTACACGTGACTCAGCACCACATTGTCAGTCCTCGTAAATCCCTTTTACATAAGCAACTGACTTTTCTAAGTTGATTATTCTTGACAAATATGCCTACTTCAGCACCTTTTCCTTTACGGAGACTCTTTTGCTGTGAATGATTGCTTTTGTTTACACATAAGCGCCAAAACTGTGTATGGCCCGAGTGCTGTCTGCTGTACAGCTTCGTATATTAATGGTGAATGTGAGGTTATTAGAGGCGATTCTTCTTCCAAAACGTCGGAGCATAGTAATGGCATTAAGAAACTAGTAATGACGAAAGAACTGATTAACAAAAATGAAGCTCAATAGCGAATTCACCACGTTGGTGAAAACTGAAAGGATAGATAAATGTGTCATCCAAACATTTCAGAGGATCAACAATTATTTGGTCATAAAAATATACAGACTTATAGGCAAGTACTTAAACAATACTTAGGAAGCAGTATATAGGGGAAAGGGGCCCATAACTACAAACTAAAACGTGAATTATCTTCCACAGCTCATTTATGTCTATTAAAATTATACAGATGCTATTTTACATTACAATGAGGTTTCTAGAGTAACATATGCCTAAAGATTTCAAATAAAATGATTATTTTCGCTATGAATTCAGAATTTCAAAAATGTTGTCAGCATGTCATTTTGGGCTACCCAATGGAGCAAAATGGCACAACAATATGCGTATCGTATGTAAAATATATCAACATTTATTGTAAATTATTTCCACAAACTAAAAATAGTATTTGTTGTTGCTAGTTTCTATTTTAATTTTTAGTAGGCTTTTTATAAGCAGGCACATTGCATGTCAGCAGTTGATGAGGTATGTGATGGAGCAGTGCAAAGAACGACATAGTCGTGTGTCATTTTGCCCTCTTCAACTCAAGCGTAATCTTTGGTCATAACCTTGACAATTAACAAAAACACAATCAAAATATCGTTACTAATTTAATGACTCATCTTCATAAGATGTCTCACTGATAGTTAATCTTCCACGGAAATAATCAACATACCATAATTTTAAAAGTTTCATAACAGAAATATTGATTTCATTGACTTCGAAAATGGTTTCCCGCATCTCACATCGCTAAAAGCAAGCAGGCAGAGATTAATGGCTTGTGAGAAAAATATAGCCACCACAAGCAATCTAGTAAACCAAAGACTATGATCCTGTAAGCAACTAAATTTCAAAAATACCACCATGTCGTTTTGCCCTTCTATGTCTTTTGGGCCACTTTCCCCTAGTCCATTTTGACTCCGTTTTTTGTGTACTCTTTTCTTTCTAAGCGCCAAATAGCACAAAAAACTATTTTTTCCCTTCAACAGTACTGACTCTTCACTGTTGAAAGAAATTTATTTAAAAACCTTTGTCACAAGTGTGCAAACGGATTTAATTAAAAAGCCTTTGTCACAAGTGTGCGTTCATGAAACTTTCTAGCAGATAAAAACCGTGTGGTAGACTGGGCATCGATCTCAGGATCTTGGCCTATCGTGGACAAGTGCGCTACCAAAGTTGTTTGTTTTTGTTTTTTTCCGTTCTATCTACCTTCTTCTTCGTCATTTTTCGTTAGCAGTTCTGTACGGATATCACCTGATATATCTCTTATGCTGTTGACTGAAACTTCACTCACAAGGAATCCCTTGGTGCGAGGTTGCAAGTTCAATCTTTAGTAAGGCTCATTTGAAAGTGTTATGTTAACAATTATGACAGGAAAAATATCAGCTGCTAATGATTTACCATGTACAGAGGGCGATAGA
Organism: Schistocerca americana; assembly: GCF_021461395.2. Classification (NCBI taxonomy): domain Eukaryota; kingdom Metazoa; phylum Arthropoda; class Insecta; order Orthoptera; family Acrididae; genus Schistocerca; species Schistocerca americana. The sequence goes on from NC_060130.1 coordinate 121,487,463, forward strand.
AAATGAGTTTCCAGGAGGTGAAGAGATCAACCTTCTAGAAGGTGTACGTATTACTCTTCACAGAATGGACATTGTCGACATTGGAATGTTCAAAACAAACCATGAACTTGCACCATGAACAGAAAATGAAAAAAGGCTTGCACCATCAAGATCGAAGGAAAACTGCTTGGAAGTTACAAACCGTGCAGGACGTTCAGCTAGGTATCCACTCTGAAAGAATGCATGTGACTCATACTGGTGTAACGGGTCGATGAGAGCAAATGGAATGTTATGGCATACAACCGAATGCGAAACAGTCTGTCGTGGAGCTCATTGTAAACGAGGCAATCCTTAAGGCGTAGCTGCAGACAGTGCGAAAATACGTTTTATAGGAACAGGAAAATCAACCGTCCAGAGGCTGAATTGGTCCAATGGTTCCAGGTGGTATGAATTTCTATGTCACACACATTTCAGGAGGTATAGTTTGCTCTAAAAGAGTATGAATGTTAAACCCAGACCAGAAATCAAGCAAGAACAAGTTATTTTGACCAGCTATTTGCTAAAAGCAGTGCTCATACCATAGTTGTAGTTCTCATACGCTCATTTTCCCACTCTTACTTGATGTGATGTAAATATATCCTACCGCCCTTGCAAGATGACACACACGAGAAGGAATCATAGGAGGCAGAGCACCTCCAACTTCACGCAGCACAATGAATAACTTTCTAGTCAATTTACCACCCACATTGACGGTCGGCATAATTGTATAGAAATGCATTAAGGCACTGATATTAATTGATCTTGATACAACTCTCTATCTCTCTTGGTACCTCTAATGTCCAGAGTTCTTTTCATATACATTTTCTCTGTAAGTCCCGATTGGTTGGAGTTGAAAACAAATATCTTACTGAACGATGGGGTAAGTATGTTTATCTCATCTATCGGGCCGATTCCGCTCTTTGCTGTGCGTCATTGAGTTGACGCTTTGTTTGAAATGTCGTTATCTTACGTCTTCCAGCTCTGTAGCTCTGTTTGAAGTTATGCAACCATGCACTTCTTCCCTTGAAATCACTGTAATCTATGTTGCGCGCAGTTTGACGTGCGCAATATCATAGGTCACTATCATGCACGTCCTGTAAATTGTATCGAGCATCCTTGACACTTGAAACACACAAACACCAGTTTTCGTAACAAGTGCGCCTTGTCCTCCCTTGCATACCCATAGTTTTTGTTATGCACTACACGGTCATATTGCTGTGGACTTATTCGAAATCTGTTTTTTATTGGTTTTTACTATGCTGTGTATGTTCTTCCAAGTACATAATTAATTATCTTTAGCACCCAGTCCTTGGACAACGATTGTCTCCTCTACGTTTCACTAGAGACGGTATTTTTGGCACTCTGTCTGACAAAGATATTGAACTACTCACACCTATTTCAGTATCACTTTCACTTGTTAAACGCGTATCGTCATTATGGTACTCCTCACGCACGTTGACCGCACAGTCGAACGTGTAAGACATCACACATTCCACTGACTCAGCTGGTAGAAACGCTAATATTTCATCTACCGGTTCTTTCTCATTTTGTGAAATTTCTTGAATTCCTTTCTGACGAAATGCCAACTTCAGCAACTGTTGTAGATGTACTGCAATGTTTGCTTTGTTTATCGTTGCCGCTGCTCTGCTTTGTATCAACACCACTGGCAGTGTAGCACTGTCGTGAGAGACTCGACGACTAACAAGTAGTTGAACAACACTTCGCAGCCTCATGCTGTGCTCACCACTGGATATCCCCAGTATCGCCCCCAGTTGCCATTAGTAGCCAATATGGTGGTTGCGTGGTAGACAATACGCGGGGCGTCGAATGCCATAAACATCATTGGCCTTTTGTGACCTCCCACTCAGGGGGTTCCTTGTCAATTTTTTTATTACAGAGTCATGCCAGCACCAGCTGAACTGCCCGAGGTCGACCCACGATCCGACACCTCAGCTTTTCAGGATGTCAAATTAAACATCGTTCAGCCATAAGTTTTCAACCTTATATTATTGGACCAATAAAAAAAAAGCTGAAAACTGACGGCTAAGAGGTGTTTCATTTGACATCCTCAATCGAACAGCCGAGTCCCGCAACCAGCGCTAAAAAGATGGACATACAGAGACCTGAGCTTTTCTTCTGCCAGTACCTCATCTCCTACCTCCCAAACTTCACACAAGTTGTCCTGCGAAACTTGCAAGACTAGCACTCCTGGCAGAAATAATATTGCGGAGACATGGATCAGCTACAGCCTAGGAGATTCTTTCCAGAATGGGTTTTTTTCTGCCGCAGCTATGCAACTTTCCGGCAGATTAAAACTGTGTCCCAGACCGGCACCGCCACTCGAGACCTTCGCGTTTTTCGGGCAGGTGCCTACTAACTGAGCTCTGTTCAGGAAGCAATCCCACAGCCATGTCTGCACAAAATCCTTTCTTTCAGGAGTGCTAGTCCCGCAAGTTTGTCAGGAGAATTCTGTGGAGCTCTGAAGGTAGGACATGAGGTAGTGGCGGAAATATACCTGTGAGAAGGAGACCTGAGTCGCATTGTGGTAACTCAGTTGGTAAAAGGTCCCATGTAAGCGCACATTCAATCTGGTTTTACGTGATTATTTATGCATGGTATACGCTTTTTGTTTTCCAGGTACTGTAGAACCTAAATAACGTATTGCTTTCAGTATTCATCCAATCTTTGCAGTGTGTCAAGAATACCAAGCTCACAATAAAATAATGACTAATAAAACACAAAAGTACAAAATCCTTCAATTATAATATGAGCGAGCGTGGCGAGCATTACTTATAACTTGCGATGTCAGCAAACGGCGTCACGGTCTCCTGTCTCTACACACGTGTAGCCTTCGGCATACACAGCATTTTCAAGCCCTGCACCAGGCACAATCATTTCATATAACACAGTAAACCAGTTAGTTTGATTGGTGAAAAAAGTGGTTAGAATATTCAATTAGAGTGTGTAAGATTTGATTCTAGGCATCATCATATTGGAATCACTATCTCTGCGGAACCCGCAATGGAATATCTTCTACTGCATCACGCAAATTGTTTATGAGATGTCTTGATACCTCTGTTAAAGCAGACCTACAATGAACGGTTGTAGGTGACGCACGGATTCGCTCCACACCAATCGCTAAACATTGTGCATGTTGAAGGAACCCTGCGAGTGAACACTTCATCAGACTATTTTCTAATGTTTAGAAGTCGTCGTTGACTTCCCGTTGTAGTGACAGGTTGTCAAGATTGTAGGGTGTTGTAGTAAGCCTAGATTTACTTCAGGTGGAGGTCTAGCAGATACTACAACACCCACATTATATTAGATTAGTTTATTAAACTTTTAACAATATAAAGCACTTAAAATACTAACAATCCATGCTCACACTCTGTCTTTGTTACTGTCGATGAGCTCTATGACTGTTATCGTTTGATACAATACAGAACGGTAGTTTCATCTCAGTGTACAATTAAATATGAACTTTGCTGTACTGTTCTGACTATTAGTTATGTTAGGTAACTGCCGTATTCGATGAGCTAAGATGATGCGTTCATCATAGGTGATGATTACCAAGTGGATGGGCAGCACTGCGCTCTGACGTAAGTAAGCTTCCAGCAGTGGCAGTGCATGAAACCTCTTGATGGCGTGTATATGCCGACGTCTTTCAGTCGTTGCTGCTTCTGGCAGCGACGATCCTTACTGTGGTTCCGTTGTGAGGCACCAACTTTGACATGGAATCTCGTTGTTTGGACGATACCACATTCTTCCCCACCCCCTCCCTCCAACCTCTCCCCCAAAATCTCTGCACCATCGTCGTGTAGTCCTGTTTCGCATGACGTTTGCGGGAGGAGGCCTGAATGCAGAGTTAGATGAGGAGAGAGGGAGTGTAACGATAGCCAATTGCAGCTCTCTGTCTGCATCCTGGTATCCACCATGTGAGGGACTGGTCAAAGAACCATCCACTGCGCGCATGCCCAAATCCATTGACGCAGGTGCCGTGGTCGGGTTGAGTACAAGCGAAACTCCAAGGATGCTTCGAGGGGTATCGTGGAGCGCCGTCTCCGTGGACATGGGCTCTGCCTGCAGGACTGTCGGCGACAGCGGCGGCACAACATCGATCTCCATCAGCTCTACTCCGCACAGCTCCAACCGCAACGGAAGGAGAGGCAGAAACGAACCCCAGCAGTGTGCTGGGTCTGTGGGCAAAAATTCTGCATCACAATTACTGACATAAGGGCGACACAGCTGGTTTTCGTGATATCAGTGCTTCCAAGAGGAACCTTGAATGACGTAAGACGAATGACTTAATACTTGGATGATGATTCTGTGTTTCCAATGCTGTTTCTTGTCAAAAACTTTAAAGAATACTTCATCCTGGTGCTGAAACTTTGTCTGAATCCTCAGAACGAACTGTTACCATGGCAGCAGCAGAAGATGCAACAGGGCACAGTGGTGACAACTGTGTTATAATTCTGCCAGTCACTTTCCATCATGTGAAATCTTTCAAATTACGTGACCACCCATGGCGCAAATATTGCAAAACTGCCTGAATGACTTAGTCAGAAGCGATTGCTACAGTAATTTGTCGAAAATCAAAAGGAAAATTTTGAAGAAATTCAAAATCTTGAGTATCGATTTGACAAGATGATGTTTCATACGAATAAAACACTGTGTCACTTCTGATCGGTAACCGAGACAACATGTCAGCATTCGTTGTTGTGCTGCGGACCTTTATAACAACTTCTATTGAAAATTAGGCAATAACAGAGCGTAACTTTCAATTTTTAAGCTGTCTATGATGGGTCAGGGTTGGATGGAAAGGCTGATGATTGCTAATCAGATAGATCTCTCGGCCAAGAAAATGTTGGTGGAACTCATCATAGATAATGTGAGTGCTCTTTTCCAAGTTGATTGTAATTAGGCAATGGGCTATCAGATGAACAATTTCTATGGAAGATGCCGGCCGGAGTGGCCGTGCGGTTCTGGGCGCTGCAGTCTGGAGCCGGGCGACCGCTGCGGTCGCAGGTTCGAATCCTGCCTCGGGCATGGATGTGTGTGCTGTCCTTAGGTTAGTTAGGTTTAAGTAGTTCTAAGTTCTATGGGACTGATAACCACAGCAGTTGAGTCCCATAGTGCTCAGAGCCATTTGAACCATTTTTTTTTTTTTTTTCCCAACGCATCCAGTTCAGCAGAGCAGCAATTTGTGCAGTGTTTGCAATAAACTTAATGTAATATGTGAAATTCCCAATGATGACGTGAACTCCTTGACGTTACGGGGTGCTGACAAATCTTTAATCACAGATAAGTGTGAAGAAACAGGATGTATACCCTGTGAATTTATGAGAGGTCCTAAATATTCAAGTTCTTTGTGGAAGAAGGAGCACTTTTCCTTGTTACACTTTAAACTATCTGCAGAAAGCCCTTTAAACAAACCTTCTCAATTTGCCAAGTATTCAGCAGGGATACAACCTATAACAACAATATCATCCAGATATTTAGTAAATGAAAGGACGATTGATCACAAAAATTGCTGAGACTGCTCGTCCACCGGTAACTATAAGTATGCTTCATACAAATCAGTCTTGGATAAGAATCTGCCCTGGCCCAATCTATCCATTAATTCCATTGGTCTTGGAAAAGGAACTGAATCCATGACAGTCTGTGGATTTACTGTGGCTTTGGAATTAGCATACAGACGTGAACCTCCTGAATTCATTTTGAGAATGACCAAGGAGGACGCCCACTGGCTTGCAGAAACGGGTAGTATCACCTCAACTTCATTTCAGTGTTGCACTTCTTCAGCAACCTGCTCACGTATTGCATGGCGGGACTGCTACGGTCGCAGGTTCGAATCCTGCCTCGGGCATGGATGTGTGTGATGTCCTCAGGTTAGTTAGGTTTAGAAGTTCTAAGTTCTAGGGGACTGATGACCTAAGATATTAAGTCCCATAGTGCTCAGAGCCAGCCACGTATTGCATGGGGGACGGATGGAGCATGATAAAATCGTGGTTGCACATTGTCTTTGGCAGTAATATGCGCCTCAAAATTAATGTGCGTCTCAAAATCTTTAGCCCTTTCTAACCCTGGCTGAAAAGTTCACAGTACTTATTTCACAAGTCAGAAACATTAATGTGAGGCATTGAAACACTGATTTGCAACACATTGTCTTGTATGCACATGATGAACAAATCAAAGAAGTCCTAAACCAAAAATGTTTGTACTGTTTCTATAACGTAGTATGTCGAATGAAACATACTTTGTAACGTCACACAACAAGTACTGGTATTTCGTGTCTGTTATTTGCAGACAAAACAGAAGCAGGCTGCTGTAGCCATGGACCACAGATCATTTCGTAGGTGTCTGTATTGATTACGGAGCAGACGCACCTGTGTCTAACTGAAATTTAGTTGTCTTTTGTGCGTCTCTTAATTGGACAAAAAGTTTGTTCCCCTGTCTGTGGACAACAGCAAATGGTTTCTGCAAAACGGAAAAGTAATCCTTGGCACCAGCATTAATCGCAGTGCCGACACAACGTTCACGTCCTGAAAGCTACGCTGCAGCTGTGCTTGCACTGTCAGACGGTCTGCATATCACCTTGTTTACCACACTTGAAACATTTTACATCACGACTAGGACTAGCTTTTCTGCCGTGGTTTGAAAAAAAACAGAGGACAAGACTACTTCATGTTATTCTGAAATGGTTCAAATGGCTCTGAGCACTATGGGACTCAACTGCTGAGGTCATCAGTCCCCTAGAACGTAGAACTACTTAAACCTAACTAACCTAAGGACATCACACACATCCATGCCCGAGGCAGGATTCGAACCTGCGACCTTAGCGGTCGCGCGATTCCAGACTGTAGCGCCTAGAACCGCTCGGCCACTCCGGCCGGCTGTTATTCTGAAGTACAGCTCGTGTACCACATGACTGCAAGGTTTTACCTTTACTTTTACTGTTAATCTGAGCCCTGTTTTTGTTCAATTTAACATTAGCATGAAGTGGATGCTGAGAGTCTTGTGTATTATGAACAGGAGAAAGAGATGGTGCTTTAAAATCAATTTCAGTTGTGTCCACAATACTTTGAGACTCTACAATTGACAAAACTGCTTTCAGATCCAGATCTAACAATTTTAGAATAGCAGTGCGAATACGTGCACCTCACACATTTTGCATGATGCCATACTGTAAGATTACATCACTATAACTTACTGCACAAGAGACCTGGATCTACAACACCTTGTCAGCCCTTTACGTTCACCAGTACACTGTTTTAATGGTTGTCCATGGTGCCTCTTACGGCGAGAAAATTTAAATATCATTGCAGCGACATGATTTGTGCTTCATAATGTTCGTCGAGTTTGCGAGCGTGCTCCTCATAAGCAATATCTTTCGGACGAGAGTCAGGGAACAATTTTGTACACAGAAGAATCACGCCGTCCCCAACAGTTGATAGAAAGAAAGCAATTCGCGCCATGCCTTTAATGTTGTATGCTGTGTAGTGTGCTTTGAGTTGGACACGGTATTGCGACCTGTCCTCTTCTATACTGTTAAACTGGCGAAACCTGGGAGCAGCAACCGGTTGTGGAGATGCTTGTTATAACAGTAAGGTTGTCAGCAGCTGTGCATTGAGCAGCAGTCGTGAAATCTTCTGCGCCTGAAACTGAACGACTTCGTTTACAGACATTTCTCGTGGGGGCTTACACTCGGTTAAACTACACTCGGTTAAACATATGTTACAGAGAAGACAAATAATATTTAGACTGCTGAGATTAGCAGAACACTAAGCAGACCAGAGCGGGACGGAATGCACAGGAATAAACGTGCACAGTCTATAGGTGATATCACTTGTTACGATACAGGATGATAGTCTCATCTCAGTGTACAATTGGCTATAAACTTTGCTACACTGTTCTGACTATTAGTTAGGTTAGGTTGCAGCCGTATCTGATGAGCTAAGACAATACTGTCTTCGTAGGCGACGATTACCGAGTGGGTGAGCGGCGCTGCGCTCTGACGTGACTAAGCTTCCGGCAGCCCCTTCGTATGGAACCTCTCTAGGGCGTGTTTGTGCCCACGTCTGTCATTCGTTGCTGCGTCTGGCAGTCACTGTCCTCACGTGTGGTTGCGTCGTGAGATACCAACTTTGACACGGGACCTCGATCCTTGGATGACACCACATCTATTAGTGTTGGAACCGTACATGCATCTGACCACTCTACAGTATGTGGTGGAGTTTTCTGTCCGTTTCCGTTCTTATGCTGACCGAAGAAAAATGGCTCTGTACACATCTTAATCTTACTTTTGTTACATTTATCCACATTTCAAGAAATTTGTTTTTCCTTACGATCATCGAATGATGATGCTTTCCTCTAGACAACAGTATCAACAACGAAAAGTCTTGTAGTGCTGGTGTTGAGTTAACGAATAATAACAGAGGTGTAGCCATTCACTGTTCAAAATGGTTCAAATGGCTCTGAGCACTATGGGACTTAACTTCTGAGGACATCAGTCCCCTAGAACTTAAAACTACTTAAACCTAACTAACCTAAGGACATCACACACATCCATGCCCAAGGCAGGATTCGAACCTGCGACCGTAGCGGTCGCGCGGTTCCAGACTGAAGCGCCTAGAACAGCTCGGCCACACCGGCTGGCGCCATTCACTGTGACACACGGCAAAGACCATACGTTACAAGACATACAGCTACCCTGGTGTGTCACGTATACTTTGTGGGGGGTTGTTGGCGTATTTCATCAATAATATTTTGCTCGTTAGCTGTAGTACAGCTCGTTTTTGGGCGACCACCGACCAATGTAACAGACAGAGAGAACCTCTGAACCTCTCTCCCGACGACGAATTTCCAGAAAATGAAACATATTTACCTGGAAAACGTCAATCGTGACACCTACCTGGGAAGCAACTCCAGCCATGTTACGAGATGCATCAAGGCCGGAGACGTTTGTGTGTGCCGTGCGACTATCGTTCTGTTGTATTTAAAACCTGAGGAGAAAGTAGAGATCATAAACTATGCGGAGTATAAAGCGCTGCTTGTGTCCTTAATGCGCATTATCGATCAGGCTGTTTTTTGCTATGGATATCCACTTCGATTTTGTAAACTGGTCTTTCAGTCGTAGCCCATTATTTGACAACGCCAACGCTGTAAATACAGGGTGTTACAAAAAGGTACGGCCAAACTTTCAGGAAACATTCCTCATACGCAAATAAAGAAAAGATGTTATGCGGACATGTATCCGGAAACGCTTAATTTCCATGTTAGAGCTCATTTTAGTTTCGTCAGTACGTACTGTACTTCCTCGATTCACCGCCAGTTGGTGCAATTGAAGGAAGGTAATGTTGACTTCGGTGCTTGTGTTGACGTGCGACTCATTGCTCTACAGTACTAGCATCAAGCACATCAGTACGTAGCATCAACAGGTTAGTGCTCATCACGAACGTGGTTTTGCAGTCAGTGCAATGTTTACGAATGCGGAGTTGGCAGATGCCCATTTGATATATGGATTAGCACGGGGCAATAGCCGTGGCGCGGTACGTTTGTATCGAGACAGATTTCCAGAACGAAGGTGTCCCGACAGGAAGATGTTCGAAGCAATTGATCGGCGTCTTAGGGAGCACGGAACATTCCAGCCTATGACTCCCGGCTGGGGAAGACCTAGAACGACGAGGACACCTGCAATGGACGAGGCAGTTCTTCGTGCAGTTGACGATAACCCTAATGTCAGCGTCAGAGAAGTTGCTGCTATACAAGGTAACGTTGACCACGTCGCTGTATGGAGAGTGCTACGGGAGAACCAGTTGTTTCCGTACCATGTACAGCGTGTGCAAGCACTATCAGCAGCTGATTGGCCTCCACGGGTACACTTCTGCGAATGGTTCATCCAACAATGTGTCAATCCTCATTTCAGTGCAAATGTTCTCTTTACGGATGAAGCTTCATTCCAACGTGATCAAATTGTAAATTTTCACAATCAACATGTGTGGGCTGACGAGAATCCGCACGCAGTTGTGCAATCACGTCATCAACACAGATTTTCTGTGAACTTTTGGGCAGGCATTGTTGGTGATGTCTCGATTGGGCCCCATGTTCTTCCACCTACGCTCAATGGAGCACGTTATGATGATTTCATACGGGATACTCTACCTGTGCTGCTAGAACATGTGCCTTTACAAGTACAACATAACATGTGGTTCATGCACGATGGAGCTCCTGCACATTTCAGTCGAAGTGTTCTAACGCTTCTCAACAACAGATTCGGTGACCGATGGATTGGTAGAGGCGGACCAATTCCGTGACCTCCACGCTCTCCTGACCTCAACCCTCTTGACTTTCATTTATGGGGGCATTTGAAAGCTCTTGTCTACGCAACCCCGGTACCAAATGTAGAGACTCTTCGTGCTCGTATTGTGGACGGCTGTGATTCAATACGCCATTCTCCAGGTCTACATCAGCGCATCAGGGATTCCATGCGACGGAGGGTGGATGCATGTATCCTCGGTAACGGAGGACATTTTGAACATTTCCTGTAACAAAGTGTTTGAAGTCACGCTGGTACGTTCTGTTGCTGTGTGTTTCCATTCCATGATTAATGTGATTTGAAGAGAAGTAATAAAATGAGCTGTAACATGGAAAGTAAGCGTTTCCGGACACATGTCCACATAACATAGGTTCTTTCTTTGAGTGTGAGGAATGTTTCCTGAAAGTTTGGCCGGACCTTTATGTAACACCATATATATTCAGAATACTTCTGCAGAAACAGAACGATTAATTATTATTAAATATATACAAAAGGGCTAGCGTAAGCGTATGATGTTCTAATCGAAGATGTCTACGAGTAATCGGCTTTGTATGTGATTCACAACCGATGCACACATACCTTTTGATCTGCTGTATTCAACACGTCACTGAAAGTAATGAAGGGTTCAGTTTCCAAATATGCTATTTGCCTATAGGTAATATTCGAAATATTTGTGTATTGCTATATTTACTACAATGAGCCCTGTTTTGATTGAATGCTTTCTTTACACGTGTACAATACAGAATCCTTAAGCTTAACGCCAATGGCCATACCGCAGTTTACGAATTCCTTTCAAACACTTGTATACGGAACTGTGCCTGTGAGGCACATAGGGAGCTACACGCGAGGCTGCGACGGAGGAGAGGGACCACTGTCGCTTCCGCAGTCCCGACCCTCGGATTAGTGTTGATGTAAAGCAGTTATTTTTTTTAGTCGACGAATGTTGTGCTTAAAAACCGTGTACCGATCTTGAATATGATAGAGTGTGGAAATACATTGTTATTCTGCTTTGAACTGTTCTATTGGATTCAATTTTTCGGTTCTTTTATTTTACAAAAATCTGTAACTATGGCCTTGCATTTCTGAGAGATAAGTTCTGTGACTGTAAGTGAACTGCAACAGCTTAATTTGTCCCAACCGTCACTCCATGAGAAAGTTACACTTAAGAAAAGAGGCTGTTCAATACATGCTATACTAATAACCACATATAGGCAACAAAGAGAAATATATTCGTATCTTTAATACTGAATACTTAGAACGGAAAAATCTGCTTTGTGACTGTAAAGTAAAATATTCATTTCTTTGTTTTCCATATTTGCTATTTGAAGGTGATGTAACATTGTCAAAAGATAGTTTGAGAAATGCAAACAAAATGAAACAAAAAACTGAAAAGAATGAGAAATCAAAGGAGCACGTTGATGGCGTAGTTTCACTATCACTTTCATAAACCGATAGTATTTAATAGAAACTTAATGGGGCCTACAAATTTTCATTCAATGAGCGTAATATAAAGGTTCAAAAAACTGTGAAATTTTCTCCAAAATAATAAATTGCATTTTCTTTTCTGTAAGCTTTGAAACTCACTCACATGGACATGACGAAAATGATGATTCAGTTAGTCCACGTATATTTAGAGGATTGGTAATTATTGTATTTGAATTAGATTCAGATTTGAAGAATCACTGAGAAACCACTGCAGTCTTCAAAGGTGTTACAAAGACGATCCAGAATGAGATACTTCAATGCTTGCTACAAAGGAGATAAGGACGGCAATTTGAAAACCTGCTTCTGTAGGTCTTACGCCTTCTGACAACAGATGTTCCGGAACACACTTAAATGTTTCTTGTTCTATAGTACGCATTGAATTGTAAAATATTTGAGCATTTCTGGGGGTTCTTTATTCCAGAGGATCAAACTGCAGGCGCTATATCAAGATCTATTTAGAATAATAAGACATCTCTTCAAGGAAATGGACAAAAATGATCTCATACATCTGGGGGTGCAGATGCTATGAAAGGCAAAAAGCAGGAGTTTAACCAAAAATCAAAGCAGTTTACAGCAATGCATATTTCATTTACTGTTATGTACATCAACTTAATCTGATAATGAGAAATTTAGAAAGTATTACATGAAAGGTAAAAATATTTTGTTCTAACATTCTGGCTATTCCAATATCCTTTTCAAGATCACCGCAATGTGTGTCCATTCTAAAGAAGCATATGCACGTCAGCATTCCACGTCCAACTTCTACAAGATGGAACTTCAACATACAGACTACAAACAGAGTTCGTAAAAATTTACAAGATTTAAAAAACAGCTTTACTAAAATTCAGTGAACATCAGATGTAAATCAAAACACTGCAGAAGCAACAGGAATTTTAAAATAACTGAATGATAATAACTTCATATTTTGGGTATGGCTGTTTCATAACATCATCCCTCATCTTGAAATAATTTACAATCAAATGCAACCTCGAGAAATTAATGTGTTTAAGGTTAATGAATTATTCAAAATTATTCAAAACTGCTATTGTAGAATTAATAACTTCAAAGTATTTTGAGAATCATTCAAAGAGAATCACGGCAGAAGCTAAGAAATTGTCTGACTGTACATGTGTTGACATGGTGGACAGATAATCTTCTACTTAACAGTCGTAGCTGCTAAATTGTTCAAAAAGAAATGCTTCGCTAGTTATAAGAATGAACATTGTGCAGAGGAAATACTGCTGACAGCTGAAGCATGTCCCAAGGTTGAGAAAGAAAAGCTTGAAACTGGTCTAAAATTATTCTATTGTACGTCTACAGTTTATGAATATTCCAAATTAGTTGAGCTACTGAAAATTCTCTCGGAAAATAATGTGGATGATATTAGTGCAGTTATAAAACTAATAAAAATCGTTATGACAGTACCTGTGACATAAGAGAAACTAGGCCGCTTTTCAACACTGAAAGCGCTATGAATTTGGAAAGACTAAATGTGCTTGCAATGCTTTCAATGGAGAAACATTTTAGCAGGTGTAATCCAGAGATCAAGGAGAAAATCACTGATCTTTCTGCGCAAAACTAAAAGAAAAAAATATTTCCTTTTTAAATGAATATATCAAGCTTGAGCTGTATCAATTTACACTGAAGAGCCAAAGAAACTGGTACACCTGCCTAATATCGTGTAGGGTCCCCGCGAGCACACGGAAGTGCCTCAACACGACGTGGCATGGACTCGACTAATGTCTGAAGTTGTGCGGGAGGGAACTTACACCATGAATCCTACACGGCTGCCCATAAATTCGTAAGAGTACGCGGGGGTGCAGATCTCTTCTGAATAATACGTTAAAAGGCATTCCAGATATGCTCAATAATGTCCATGTCTGGGGAGTTTGCTCGCTAGCGAAAGTGTTTAAACTCAAAAGAGTGTTTCTGGAGTCACTCTGTAGCAATTCTGGACGTGTGGGGTGTCGCGTTGTCCTGCTGGAATTGCCCAAGTCCGTCGGAATGCACAATGGACATGAATGGATGCAGGTGATCAGAGAGGATGCTTACGTACGTGTCACCTGTCAGAGTCGTATCTAGACGTATCAGGGGTCCCATATCACTTCAACTGCACGTGCCCCACACCATTACAGAGCGTCCACCAGTTTGAACAGCCCCTTGCTGACATGCAGGGTCCATGGATTCATGAGGTTGTCTCCATATCCGTCCACCCACTCCATACAATTTGAAACTAGACTCGTCCGACCAGGTAACATGTTTCCAGTCATCAACAGTCCAACGTCGGTGTTGACGGGCCCAGGCGAGGCGTAAAGCTTTGAGTCGTGCAGTCATCAAGGGTACACGAGTGGGCCTTCGGCTCCGAAAGCCCATATCGATGATTTTTCGTTGAATTGTTCGTAGCCTGACACTTGTTGACGGCCCAGCATTGAAATCTGCAACAATTTGTGGATAGGTTGCATTTCTGTCACGTTGAACGATCTCTTAGTCGCGGTTGGTCCCGTTCTTGGAGGATCTTTTTCCGGCCGCAGCGATGTTGGAGATTTGATGTTTTACCGGATTCTTAATGTTCACGGTACACTCGTGAAATGATCGTACGGGAAAGTTCCCACTTCATCGCTACCTCGGAGATGCTGTATCCCATCGCTCGTGCGCCGACTATAACACCACGTTCAGACTCTTAAATCTCGATAAGCTACCGTTGTAGTAGCAGTAACCGATCTAACAACTGCGCCACTTACATTATACAGGAGTTACCGACCGCAGTGCCTTATTCTGCCTGTTTACATGTCTCTTTCTGTGGGGCATCTGTTTAGGTTAAAGCAGACAAAAAACTGACTTTGTTCTTTTAGGATTTTATCAAGTTTCTGAATAACTTTTTTTTTCTTTTGCAGAATTTTAAAACAAAGCACTAACACTGATTTTAGTTGTGACCCGCCTCTGGTCTGCAACAACACAGGAGATAGGGCCTGGTTCTAGCAATACGATCCGGAGACCAAGCGACAGTCAGTGGCGCGGTGTTCTTCGTCTTTCCCCTCCGTCCGCCCCCTCCCCTCCATCCCCTCCCCCCAAAAAAAAGAAGATTAAGAAGATGTGGATCGGCTTTTTCGACAGCAAAGACTTAATCCATCATTAATTTCTGCCCGACGGAGGCGGGGAAGGCGATGAACACCATGCCATTGACTGTTGCTCGGTTTCCAGATCGTATCGATAGCACCAGGTAACGGTGCGGATTTCGAGAAATTCCACCGGGAGCTAGCATCAGCTTTAGAATCGATGTATGAAGTGCGTTGTAGCTAATGGTGATTACTTTGGAGGCTAGTAAAGATCTTTTGTTTTTGAACACTTGTTTCCTTTATTATTTTCTGAGAGAAATCACCGAACATTTCAGACACAGCTTATAATCAATTATTACATTATGATGCCAACGAAAATAGTAACGTAATTTAGAAATGATCTTCCACGTGGCTGACTAGCCTTACTGGTACCGTAATCCCCTAAAAATAAAGTAGCAACAATGATTATCGGTATTAATAGATGGAGCCAACGACAGGTGGGTAGACCGCAATGCAAAATTATATACCTAAGTGATGATGCTTATAGTTGAAAGAGAGCCACCTAGGAGAAGCAGGGGTTGATCAAGGAGGAAATCAGTGGTGAAAGTGTTTCTTACTTTGAAAGAAGGGATATAACTGAAAAAGAGGGATGCAATGCTAACAATCGACCGAAAAGCATGGGCGAGTGTATTGTGTGACAACAGAATACAGTATATGCTTTAAGGTAAAATACGTCTTTAAAAATGAAATAATAAATATATTGTATTCTTAGTTCTGTGTTTCTCTTTAGGAATTGCACGCATCTTGTGCTAGACAAGCCCTACGTTGATTAAACAGCCAGATGCCACACCACAAACTAAAATTAACAAACCAGAACAAATACGCCCTCTCACAGAATGAAACCCTCCACATAGAACACTCCCAACGCTAAGCACAGCATAAACTGCATATTGATAAAAATACTTAACTCATACGTTACTGCAGTTTTTTTTCAGTTTTGCTATTTCTTGACGATTATTTCATACCGGATATGAACACAGAATGAAATTTTTTTACGGATATTTTCGTATAGCTAGTACGCAAGAAATCCTGCTGTGAAAACAGAGTACGTGAATTTTTCTCTGTCCTTTTTACAAGGGGCGATCAAAATTTTTCCGTTCGAAGGCCACACTAGTAGCTTGCCTACACGTCGGTGCTTATACACCCGCATCGTAATCGCTCTTGGTTGCATATATGCTGCAGCAAAACCCTCAAACCGAAACTTTTTGATCGTCTCTTATATACGACTTCTTTTTTTTATTAATAGCATGTAGATCCATATTTACCTTTTTAGCAAATTGTATACAGGTTGACTCACCTAAAACTTGCACCGCAAATATTGCGAAAAGTGAGATGGATATGCGGTTTTCACAGAAGGGGTTGGTAGTCAACAGATTGTGGTAATACTTAGAAAGTGTATTTTGTGTGCAAAAATACACTTTTCTAATGAGACAATGCCTAAAGGCATTGTTGTTGTTGTTGTGGTCTTCAGTCCTGAGACTGGTTTGATGCAGCTCTCCATGCTACTCTATCCTGTGCAAGTTTTTTCATCTCCCAGTACCTACTGCAACCTATATCCTTCTGAATCTGCTTAGTGTATTCATCTCTTGGTCTCCCTCTACGATTTTTACCCTCCACGCTACCCTCCAATACTAAATTGGTGATCCCTTGATGCCTCAGAACATGTCCTACCAACCGATCCCTTCTTCTGGTCAAGTTGTGCCACAAACTTCTCTTCTCCCCAATCCTATTCAATACTTCCTCATTAGTTATGTGATCTACCCATCTAATCTTCAGCATTCTTCTGTAGCACCACATTTCGAAACCTTCTATTCTCTTCTTGTCCAAATTATTTATCGTCCATGTTTCACTTCCATACATGGCTACACTCCATACGAATACTTTCAGAAATGACTTCCTGACACTTAAATCTATACTGGATGTTAACAAATTTCTCTTCTTCAGAAACGCTTTCCTTGCCATTGCCAGCCTACATTTTATATCCTCTCTACTTCGACCATCATCAGTTATTTTGCTCCCCAAATAGCAAAACTCCTTTACTACTTTAAGTGCCTCATTTCCTAATCTAATTCCCTCAGCATCACCCGACTTAATTAGACTACATTCCATTATCCTTGTTTTGCTTTTGTTGATGTTCATCTTATATCCTCCTTTCAAGACACTGTCCATTCCATTCAACTGCTCTTCCAAGTCCTTTGCTGTCTCCGACAGAATTACAATGTCATCGGCGAACCTCAAAGTTTTTATTTCTTCTCCATGAATTTTAATACCTACTCCGAATTTTTCTTTTGTTTCCTTTATTGCTTGCTCAATATACAGATTGAACAACATCGGGGAGAGGCTACAACCCTGTCTTACTCCCTTCCCAACCACTGCTACCCTTTCATGTCCCTCGACTCTTATAACTGCCATCTGGTTTCTGTACAAATTGTAAATAGCCTTTCGCTCCCTGTATTTTACCCCTGCCACCTTTAGAATTTGAAAGAGAGTATTCCAGTCAACATTGTCAAAAGCTTTCTCTAAGTCTACAAATGCTAGAAACGTAGGTTTGCCTTTCCTTAATCTTTCTTCTAAGATAAGTCGTAAGGTCAGTATTGCCTCACGTGTTCCAGTGTTTCTACGGAATCCAAACTGATCTTTCCCGAGGTTGGCTTCTACTAGTTTTTCCATTCGTCTGTAAAGAATTCGTGTTAGTATTTTGCAGCTGTGACTTATTAAGCTGATAGTTCGGTAATTTTCACATCTGTCAACACCTGCTTTCTTTGGGATTGGAATTATTATATTCTTCTTGAAATCTGAGGGTATTTCGCCTGTTTCATACATCTTGCTCACCAGATGATAGAGTTTTGTCAGGACTGGCTCTCCCACGGCCGTCAGTAGTTCCAATGGAATATTGTCTACTCCGGGGGCCTTGTTTCGACTCAGGTCTTTCAGTGCTCTGTCAAACTCTTCACGCAGTATCTTATCTCCCATTTCATCTTCATCTACATCCTCTTCCATTTCCATAATATTGTCCTTAAGTACATCGCCCTTGTATAGACCCTCTATATACTCCTTCCACCTTTCTGCTTTCCCTTCTTTGCTTAGAACTGGGTTTCCATCTGAGCTCTTGATATTCATACAAGTCGTTCTCTTATCTCCAAAGGTCTCTTTAATTTTCCTGTAGGCGGTATCTATCTTACCCCTAGTGAGATAGGCCTCTACATCCTCACATTTGTCCTCTAGCCATCCCTGCTTAGCCATTTTGCACTTCCTGTCGATCTCATTTTTGAGACGTTTGTATTCCTTTTTGCCTGTTTCACTTACTGCATTTTTATATTTTCTCCTTTCATCAATTAAATTCAATATTTCTTCTGTTACCCAAGGATTTCTGCTAGCCCTCGTCTTTTTACCTACTTGATCCTCTGCTGCCTTCACTACTTCATCCCTCAAAGCTACCCATTCTTCTTCTACTGTATTTATTTCCCCCATTCCTGTCAATTGCTCCCTTATGCTCTCCCTGAATCTCTGTACAACCTCTGGTTCTTTTAGTTTATCCAGGTCCCATCTCCTTAAATTCCCACCTTTTTGCAGTTTCTTCAGTTTTAATCTACAGGTCATAACCAATAGATTGTGGTCAGAGTCCACATCTGCCCCTGGAAATGTCTTACAATTTAAAACCTGGTTCCTAAATCTCTGTCTTACCATTACATAATCTATCTGATACCTTTTAGTATCTCCAGGGTTCTTCCATGTATACAACCTTCTTTCATGATTCTTAAACCAAGTGTTAGTTATGATTATGTTGTGCTCTGTGCAAAATTCGACCAGGCGGCTTCCTCTTTCATTTCTGTCCCCCAATCCATATTCACCTACTATGTTTCCTTCTCTCCCTTTTCCTACACTCGAATTCCAGTCACCCATGACTATTAAATTTTCGTCTCCCTTCACAATCTGAATAATTTCTTTTATTTCATCATACATTTCTTCAATTTCTTCGTCATCTGCAGAGCTAGTTGGCATATAAACTTGTACTACTGTAGTAGGCGTGGGCTTCGTATCTATCTTGGCCACAATAATGCGTTCACTATGCTGTTTGTAGTAGCTTACCCGCATTCCTATTTTCCTATTCATTATTAAACCTACTCCTGCATTACCCCTATTTGATTTTGTGTTTATAACCCTGTAGTCACCTGACCAGAAGTCTTGTTCCTCCTGCCACCGAACTTCA
Source organism: Schistocerca americana (assembly GCF_021461395.2). Classification (NCBI taxonomy): domain Eukaryota; kingdom Metazoa; phylum Arthropoda; class Insecta; order Orthoptera; family Acrididae; genus Schistocerca; species Schistocerca americana. The sequence continues at coordinate 121,506,607 of NC_060130.1, forward strand.
CTAATTCCCACTATATCTAACTTCAACCTATCCATTTCCCTTTTTAAATTTTCTAACCTACCTGCCCGATTAAGGGATCTGACATTCCACGCTCCGATCCGTAGAACGCCAGTTTTCTTTCTCCTGATAACGACATCCTCTTGAGTAGTCCCCGCCCGGAGATCCGAATGGGGGACTATTTTACCTCCGGAATATTTTACCCAAGAGGACGCCATCATCATGTAATCATACAGTAAAGCTGCATGCCCTCGGGAAAAATTACGGCTGTAGTTTCCCCTTGCTTTCAGCCGTTCGCAGTACCACAACAGCAAGGCTGTTTTGGTTAGTGTTACAGGGCCAGATCAGTCAATCAACCAGACTGTTGCCCTTGCAACTACTGAAAAGGCTGCTGCCCCTCTTCAGGAACCACACGTTTGTCTGGCCTCTCAACAGATACCCCTCCGTTGTGGTTGCACCTACGGTACGGCTATCTGTATCGCTGAGGCACGCAAGCCTCCCCACCAACGGCAAGGTCCATGGTTCATGGGGGGGCTAAAGGCATTAACAAACTAAAAGTAGGGTAAATTAGAAAGTCAGTGGTGTTTGTTGTAGAATTCTAGTGCGAGTCGTTTACGAGATATCGTATTTTGGAAAGTTTCCACACCGACGGTTGCTTGTGCCATTCAACCTGCTTAGTTGCTAGATACGAGGTTATGTTTGCTTACAGTGGGCTTGTGTTCCTGGAGCGCATTGCGACTTTCTACTTCGTGTGGCAATCCAAGCAGTACGTCGTGAGAGGACTATAGGATTTACCAATGCAAAAAAGCCAGCATTCTCATGGTGTATGAAGAGTGCATGAACAATGTTGTTCGCTCTTCTACGGTGTATGCAGTAAGATATCCCAATAGACAACAACCATCTCGACAGTTATTTATCAACCTCTTCAACCAGTTACGTGAAAGAGCCAGTGCAACACCTAGGCAAAGTAACAGAAGGAAACAAGTGACGACAAAAGAAGGGGAAATTAATGCTCTTGCTGCTGTTGCAGTTGATCCACACTTTAGTTTCTATGAAATCGCACGAGGAAGTGGCATGAGTCAGGCAAGTATCCTACGCGTTCTCCATCGACATACATCATATGATCAAATGTATCCGGACACCCCAGAAACATTGGTTTTTCGTATTAGGTGGATTGTGCTGCCACCTATTGCCAGGTACTCCATATCAGCGACCTCAGTTGTCATTAGACATCGTGAGAGAGCAGAATGGGGCGCTCCGCGGAACTCAGACTTCGAACGTGATCAGGTGATTGGGTGTCACTTGTGTCATACGTCTCTACGCGAGATTTGCAAACTCCTAAACATCCTAGGTCCACTGTTTCCGATGTGATAGTGAAGTGGAAATGTGAAGGGACACGTACAGCACAAACGCGTACAGGACAACCTCGTCTGTTGACTGACAGAGACTGTCGGCAGTTGAAGAGGGTGTAATGCGTAATAGGCAGACATCTATCCAGACCATCACACAGGAATTCCAAACTGCATCAGGATCCACTGCAAGTGCTATGACAGTTAGGCGGGAGGTGGGAAAACTTTGATTTCATGGTCGATACAGCTGCTCATAAGCCACACATCATGCCGGTAAAGTACCAAACGATGCCTCGCTTGGAGTAAGAAGCATAAACATTGGACGATTAAACAGTGGAAGAACATTGTGTGGAGTGACGAATCATGGTACACAACGTGGAGATCCGATGGCAGGGTGTGGATATGGCGAACGCCTGATGAACGTCATCCGCCAGCTTGTGTACTGCCAACAGTAAAATTCGGAGGCGGTGGTGTTATGTTGAGTTCGTGTTTTTTATGGAGGGGGCTTGCACCCCTTGTTTTGCGTGGTACTATCACACCACAGTCCTACATTGAAGTATTAAGCACCTTCTTGATTCCCACGGTTGAAGAGCAATTTGGGGATGGCGATTGCATATTTCAACACTATCGAGCACCTGTTCATAATGCACGGCCTGTGGTGGGGTGGTTACACGAAAATAACATACCTGTAATGGGCAGGCCTGCACAGAGTCCTGACCTGAATCCTATAGAACATATTTGGGATGTTTGGAACGCCGACTTCGTGCCAGGCCTCTCCGACCGAGATCGATACCTCTTCTCAGCGCAGCACTCCGTGGAGAATGGGCTGCCATTCCCCTAAGAAACCTTACAGCACCTAATTGAACGTATGCCTGCGAGAGTGGATGCTGTCATCAACGCTGAGGGTGGGCCTACACTATACCGAATTCCAGCATTACCGATGGAGGGCGCCACGAACTTTTAAGACATTTTCAGCCAGATGTCCGGATACTTTTGATCAAATAGTGTAGGATCCATCCCTGTCACATCTCTCTCCACCAAGAGCTGCATGCAAACGTATATGAGAATAATGCTAGCTTCTGCACATCGGTATTAATGTAGTACACTGCAGACGTATCATGTATCTTGACAAGTGATGATACCAAGTTTACCAATCATGGCCAGATAAACAGCCGAAACATGCGCTGTTCACCTGTTGACAATCCCCATTGGCTTCGTCAGGTGGAACGTCAGCGTCTATGGAGAGTAAACGTGTGGTATAGGATAGTGGAGCATCAGCTCATAGGCCCATTTTTCATAGACGGAACACTAAATATGCACAAGTGTCGCTGCCTTCGAATAGACCATCTTCCACGGATGCCAGAAGACGCTCCTCTGCAGACTAGGACGAACATGTGGTACCAACATGATGGCTGTCTAGTCCATAGCCCACGAAGTACTACAGCATGTCCTCACGAATTGTTTCTAAATCTGTGGATTGGACGCAGAGGACAGGGATTTGACGCCTGCAGACCTTTTTCTTTTGGGAAAGCTGAAAGACGCTGTCTACAAGGACATACCAATTACACCTCATATGCAACGACGTATTACTACAACCTGCTCGGACATCTCCGTTGAAATGCCAGCACATGTATAGCAATTATTCCATACAACACTGGAAGCATGTATTGCCGCTGCCGGTGTCGGTGTTATTTTGAACATAAGCCGTGATGGTCAACTGTCTTGTTACTGGTCAGGATCCACATGACCAGTGTATCCACTTGTGTTGTTCTTTAGTGTGTGCTACCACAGGTACTGCAGAAGTGTCGATATGAGAACCTATCAAAATACGATATCTCGTAAACGACGTACACTAGTATTCTGCAACAAACACCACCGGCATTGTAATTTACCCTACTTTTAGTTTTTTAATGTCAATAGGCATTGTTCAATTTAAAAAGTGGATGTTTACTCAAAAAAACACTTTCTAAGTGTTATTACAATCTATTGATTGGCAACAATACGAGCCTCTGACAACGGATCCATTCTGTGAAAACCAAAATCACACATCAATAGCACTCTTCATTTCCACAATATTTGTGTAAATAACTATGAAACAATATTCCGTCGTATGGTTTGTGTTAGTTGATCACTATATTTTAGGTAAGGTGTGGTGTGCAGTATTACACAATGTGTAATCATGTTTTCTAACATGCAAAGCCCACTGCATAAAAGCTAGTTTAAATCACTTGTGCCAGCATTAACTATGCAAATACTTAACGATGGATGCATAAATATCTGAGTAAGCATAACAAAAATAGATTGAATTCAGATGTTAGCATAGGACGAGGCTCTGCTAGATTAAACTGTCAAATGACGCTCCCATCCTGTCAACGTCAGAGTCATGAAGTGACGGTGTGGTGCCGTGCTGTTGACGGCTGGTGTGAATCTCAGTATTTGAAATTCATGGCTGAATGTATTGTTGTGACGTGATGTAATGCCCAGCATGAACCGACCTTTCGACTAGCCCCTAAGTAAAGGATTTGTTGAAACGAAGACTACTTTGAACAACACCCTGGGAACGGACTCCGAAAAATCATCGAGTTTAAAATGAAACAGCTCCACATGTCTATACAGAAAGAATTTCATTTTTAATGTTTGTAGCTAGTAAAACAATACAAAGTATTCCATTGCCATGTTAGACTTGAGTTCTACCATTACAATCAAGGGTAGTGTATGATTCCTCTATCTCGCATTATTTCTGACAAGGGAACCTCCCCATCGCACCCCCCTCATATTTAGTTATAACTTGGCACAGTGGATAGGCCTTGATAAACTGAACACAGATCAATTGAGAAAACAGGAAGAAGTTATGTGGAACTGTGAAAAAATAAGCAAAATATACAAACTGGTCATCAGTCTTGGCCACATAGGCAACATAAAGGAGAACGTGAGCTCAAGAGCGCCGTGGTCCCGTGGTAGATTGAGCAGCTGCAGAAGGAGAGGTCCTTGGTTCAGGTCTTCCCACGAGGGAAAATTTTACTTTCTTTAATTTTGCATAGTTATTATCTGTCCGTTCGTTCATTGACGTCTCTGTTCACTGTAATAAGTTTAGTGTCTGTGTTTTTCGACCGCATCGCATAACCGCGCGATTAGTAGACGAAAGGACGTGCCTCTCCAATCGGAACCGAAAACATTTGATCGCAAGGTCATAGGTCAACCGATTCCTCCACAGGAAAACACATCTGATATATTCTATACGACACTGGTGACGGCATGTGCGTCATATGACAGGAATGTGTTGTCGACCCACCTAACTTGTACACTTGGCGAATGGGTAAAAAGATTCTTCTACCTTGCCCGATTTAGGTTTTCTTGTGGCTGTAATAATCACTTCCAAAAAAGTGATGAAAACATAAGAGTTTGTCACATAATCTGAATATAAAAAGTTAAAGTTTTCACTCGATGGAAGATTAGAACCAAGGACCTTTCGTTCCGCAGCTGCTCACGTTACCACGAGACCACTGCGCTGCTGCGCTTCCAGTGTCATTAATGTTGCCTATGTTGCCATGAACTACTCAGTTTGTATATTTTGCTTATTTTTTCACAGTTCCACACAACTTCTTCCTGTTTTCTCAATTGATCTGCGTTCAGTTTTTCAAGGCCTATCCACTGTGCCAACTTATAACTAAATCTGAGGGGGATACGATGGGGAGGTTCCCTTGTGAGTGTAAACCTAGAAGGTAACATCAAAACTTTTTTATCCAGATTTGGTGAACAGACATTATTTGTGCATGCTCATGCATATTATTGTTGACCTGCTAACGTGTTTGTATATTTTAGTAAATGGTATTAAGAACTGCACTTCTCTACATTTTGCTTAGGTTGGATATCCAGAGGAAGATTGCCTCCCCCATAATGGGACGCTCCCGGAAGATACGGGGTCATCGTAGGCAGCTCTCTGACCCTAAAATACACCCGCCATTTTCTCCCATCAAGGAAGACGGAGACCTGGAGAGTGATTACGACAGGGTAATGATGGGCTTCTAATACTTAGGCATATCATATGTTTTATTGTAATGAGATAAGGATTGTTAGCTATAATAGTTTTACAAACAGCCTTCACTTCTTTTTTCGTAAAAAACTTACATAACACAGTAAATAAATAAAACTTTCATAACGTACTAAAATAAAGAAGGAATAAACAGGATTATTACAAATAGCTGAACTGGTTTCACTAATGAATCGTAGCTCTGTTTTTTGACACAACATTACAGACCATTTTTTAGTCATATGGATAGTATTAATGTTTTTGTGGCTTGTGGTCGTTGTCTCTCCCTCATTAGATGTAACGTATTCATACCAATTTTTCGAAGACATTACAGCCCACAGCCCATAATTCTGGTAGGTATGCTGATAAAGTTGGCACAAAGACAATCTATCAAGTAGCCCCCCCCCCCTACCCCCAAAAAAAGTGAAGTTAAGTTTATGAACGTGGAAGTCCTCTCAGGAATATCTGATCGTTGTTCCTAGCACAGTCAATCCATTGGTATCCCCGTGTGGTTTTCCAGTATCCACGAATAGTTGAGAGTTTAGTGAAGAACCATCCTGTTGGTAGATGAAGTTCACGGCATGTCAAGCTATACGTGTCCCACAGTTGTTTATTCCTTCAAGAAAATAAAAACAAACCCTAAACTTTAAACTGTAAGATCGCATAGAACATATTTACTTTTGGTGAGTCGTGAACATGCTGCTCAATACGGCGGGATGTGTTGGTGCCCCAGATTCGCATACTGAGTCCGATCACAGTACTTAGTGAAGTGGTAGTAGTTAAGACGCTGGACCAACGTTCAGGAGAAGTGGGCTTTCTTTTATTCATTGTAACAATCTTTAAAAAGTTTGTTCAACGTTAAAGATAATTTTTTTCCCAAAAGCTGTTCCATTCGTGTCAAAACCTTAAAGCGACTCGCTATGTATTCTGGCGTAGGAGCTTCTAGTGATTGCAGGCGATGGGATTTCTGTTTCGGAAGCTTGCGTAAGATCTTTTAAACGTTAGATTAAAGAATGTTTCGATCACTTTCTCTGGCTGTTGACTTTTGCACCGAGAGAGGTGGCGCAGTGGTTAGCAGACTGGACTCGCATTCGGGAGGACGACAGTTCAAACCCGCGCCTGGCCGTCCTGATTTAGGTTTTCCGTGATTCACCTAAATCGCTTCAGACAAATTTCGGGATGGTTCCTCTCAAAGAACACGTTCGATTTCCTTCCCTATTTTCCCTAATCCGAGCTTGTGAGGTTAAACACTAACCTCCTCCTCCTCGACTTTTGCAGCTCTTTAGGAAATCTGCCCTTCCACCTTCATCTATTTCTTCAGTCACTATCAGCGGGCCCGTTGATTTTTCCTTACAGGGGAATCATGCCCTTAAAATTTCTCGAAGTTTCGTCCAATAGAGTTAGCTCTTGGTGCGTCATTGTGAAATCAAGTTCAGAAATGTCACATTACAGTAACAGAATGATGCCAATTAAATTAAAAATCGAACGTCTTCTCAGCGCCTGTATTCATCTTTAGTAACTGCTAACTACTGCGCTTTGGTGGAAAAAAGTGGAAAATGGCTAAAAAAAAACTGTTTTTAGTCTAGTGGTGAAATCACTTCAGTCATCTGTAACAACCTTGTACCGTATACATACAGATGTTTTATGAAAACTGACATGTGTTTCAGGGATACCTTGGCTACTTACATCCAAGTCTGAAGCCTCCATACAAAGCTTATGAGTATGAGTCTATTGACGACACTGGGAGACGATCCGAGTGGGACCCATCCCAGTCCTACCTGGCGTCTTCATATGCTGCGGCCGGCGGAGCCCTCAGGGAAACTGCCATCAACAGCGTTCTGGACGAGGACCGCTACATCACCAACTCTAGGTGAATAAAGCTGCCACTTGTTGGCACGAGCTTGCTTTAAAGGTTCGAGTTTATACCTTTAAAATAGAAAGCATTCCCAATCTACTCTATTTTTTTAGATGTGGAGGGTGAGACTAAATCTGATGAGATTAAATCTGTAGGCATTCTCCAGAACAACAGCCTCCTCATTCCTAGACAGTATGCCAGAAAATCTTTAACTCGGATTAACCACACCCTTTCAGATGCTGTCCATCGTCTCCTGCAACAGATTCTGCTTCCGTAAACTTTTGGAAACAGAAGTTCCACTCCTACTCTTAACTGTCTTTATTTTATCTACGTACATTTAACTTTTTAGATATTAGTTTCGGGTTCGCTGAGCAACTCTCAGTCGCACATTCTTGTACACAGACTGACAAAAAAGTGAGCCACGCAAAAGGAGAGGAGGAAACGAAATTAACTTTACGCATTAATTCAGTGATTTAAAAATCGAATTAAATTTACAAACAACTTTTCTGTATGACCCCACTTAGCAATATGAGGTTTCACCCACCCTGGCCTTGATTCTTGCACTAATTCGAGTGAAAAGTCTGTCATAAAGCCGTTTTATCCATATCTGAGGCAAATTGGCCCACAACTTGTCCTCAATACCACGAATACTGGGACTGGAACAGAGTTGACGACCGATCTGGTCCCAAACGTATTCTATCTGGGACAGATCTGGGGATCTTGTTCGCAATAAGAGTTCCTCAACATCACACACACAGTTCACGGAGACGCGTAACATGTGTGGACGAGCGTTGCCCTTTCGAAAAATGGCACCGTGATATTTTCGGATGAAAGGTAACACATGAGGATACAGAATGTCCGAGACGCACCGCTGTGCCGTCAGAATTCCCTCAATCACTACCAGCTGTCACATGAAGTCAAATCCGATGGTTGGCCACACCGTGACGCCAGAAGTAATATCGCTGTGTCTCTCCAAAGCAATGGAAGAATGAGACCTCCCACCAGGTCGTGCCCATACTCGCCGATGGTGCAGAACGGTGATTTATTGCTGAACGCACTGTGACGCCGTTAATCAGCAGTCCGCGCTTCCCAGTTATTGCACCACTCCCATTTCAGCCCCTTGTGTTGTGGTATTAACAGCAGCCAACGCACAGACCAGTAATTTCCTAGTCCGGCTGCTGCAATTCTCTGACCAATACTGTGGGATGGAAATGGAAATGAGCGTTTGGCGTCATTGGCCGGGAGGCCCCTCGCGGGGCAGGTCCGGCCGCCATATCGCAGGTCTTATTACATTCGGCGCCACATTGGGCGACCTGCACGCCGGATGGGGATGAAATGATGATGAACACAACACAACACCCAGTCCCTGAGCGGAGAAAATCTCCGACCCAGCCGGGAATCGAACCCGGGCCCAGAGGACGGCAATCCGTCACGCTGACCACTCAGCTACTGGGGCGGACATACTGTGGGATGACACAGAACGTTGCAGGGACTCCATTACTCGCTCTTGGACGACAGGTGTAGGTGTGAGGGTATTACGATGTGCTCGGTGATCTTCCGTTGTGGTGGTCACACGTGTTCGACTGGATCCTTGACGATAAGTGTGCTTGCCATCGCGTTGCCATGCAGTTCGACATCGGACCACTGTTGCTTCAGAACGCCCATTTAATCTGGACATTGCACGATTCGACCAACCGGCCAAATGGAGACCCGAAATGAGGCCCTTTTCAAACTCTATAATGTGGTGATAATGCTGTCTCGTACGAGGACGCATTGTCTCCGTGTTCATCGTGACCACTCAACAGCTGACACTGTTCATGCTTTTTATATACTCTACAAGGCCTGGCAACAACACTAAGCAGGAAACAATACTAATGTACTCTGATGGCCGTTCTGCCTGTCACAGAAATTTAATACTCTAATCATTTACGTACCCGCCGATAGTTTGTACATGTACAAAGTTATGTTGACATCCGACTAAGTCATTTACGTGCTTCACTCTTTTTGTCAGACGGTGTATATAGACAAGCCGTCGAGCTAGAATCTGGCATCTACATTGGTCACAGCATAACTGTGGAATTTCCGTTTCCAAAAAGCCCTTTATTAGTTATGGACCCACAGGTAGAAACCTCCTTCGAAAGTAATAGAGATCGTTGAAACTTTCGTTGACCTGTGCTTGTAGATCAAGGTAGAGACAGCAGAATCGTAAAAATGCACATGAAAGGCAGAGACTTCAACAGGAATGTGCAATTCGACAGTCTTTTTTATTTAATTTTGATTAATGTAAGAAGTAAACACACAGGACAAAAAATTAGTCATCCTCCAGAGACATGAGCGCCACTGGTCTTGATAATGGTCTGTTTGGAGAGGAAAAGAGCCCATAAGTTTCTTTAAATATGTGATATCCAGCTGAAGTCAATCGTTGATGGTTAGATCCCGCGCAGCTACCAGACTGCTGAAATATCGACTTTAAGGTTTCACTCAATGTCCGAAATAATTCTAGATATATTATTTGAGATCAACGTAGTGTGATTTGGCGGATCAGTCAAGTTACAATACAGTGTCTCAGTATCCGTTAAACCAGAATCGTATGCTTAAATACCAACAAATCAAGCAGCTTATTGTATGTTTGATCAGGGGTATATCCAAACACTATAGCCCTTTTCTGTCATTCTGTGCATCGATCTATCTTACTACACTGATTCCATACAACCGACTGATATACACACTTAACACAGTACGGTATGGATAGGGACTGTGCTTGTTGTTAGCGGACATGAGGAGAATTGGTTGCTGTACATAAACAGCTGCGTTGGCCACAGTCTGGCTATTGCTCAAAGCTGCGGCGACATCGGGACACCAATAACGAAACCTTCTACATCTTTGGTGCCGAAGACGGAACGGGCCGCACGGCTGGCTCCTTACGCCATAGGAACGGGTACGAAGTACTACCCAGTGTTGATAATACTTCTGAACCAGCACGGGAGCCCTCTACTGTTGGGGCAGTGGCCGATTTTCCTGCCCAGTCCGGAAAATTGCAGACGGCGAATACGCTAGTCATTGGGAGCTCCAGCGTTAGGCGGGTAACGGAGCCCCTTAAGGAAATAGCCAGCAGGGTGGGAAAGAATGCCAGTGTGCCCTCGGTTGTTTGCCAGGAGCTCTCATCCAAAATGTGGAGAAGGCTTTGCTGACGAGTATCGAGAGCATGGGAGCAACCAGCTACTGTTGGCACGAATGACGCTTGCTGCTTGGGTTCTGAGGCCATCCTCGGTTCCTTTCAGTGGATGGCTGATTTGGTAAAGTCAATTAGTATCCCACACGGCACGGCGTGCAGGCTAGACACACTACATGTAGCATTGTATCCACGGGCGATTGTGGTCGTCTAGTTTGAAGTAGAATGGAAGGTGTAAGCCAGGAGTTCAGACGATTCTGCGATGGTATCGGATGCAAATTTCCCTACCTCTGCTATCTGGTGGAGATTTATAGGGTTCCCCTTAATAGGGGAAGCGTCACTACACTCATCCGCTATCGGGTGGAGTTTGTAGGGTTCGCCTTAATAGCGCAAGCGTCACTACACCCAGGAAGCGACTACTAGGGTTACGGAGTACCTGTGGCCTGCACATGGGATTTGTTTGGTTTAGAGGAAACGCCCCCCCCCCCCCCCCCGGTTGGGATGAGGGATGAGAGATGAATTGCCTGCAAAATCGAATATACATTAGCCACAAAAAAATACTCGTCCTCACAGATTGGATATATAAAAGGTTAACATGGCATTAGTAAACTGCAGAAGCATCCAAGGAAAGGTCACAGAATTAGTGTCGCTTATCGAAGGTTATAATGCTCAGATAGTATTAGAACGAGAAAGTTAGTTGAAAGCAGAAGTGAATAACAACATAGCCTAAGTTCGGCTTGGAATATTTATTGTAAAGGTCGATTAGTCGCAAATGATGGCGTTTTATTCATTGGTGTAAAGAATTGGATAATACACTCCTGGAAATTGAAATAAGAACACCGTGAATTCATTGTCCCAGGAAGGGGAAACTTTATTGACACATTCCTGGGGTCAGATACATCACATGATAACACTGACAGAACCACAGGCACATAGACACAGGCAACAGAGCATGCACAATGTCGGCACTAGTACAGTGTATATCCACCTTTCGCAGCAATGCAGGCTGCTATTCTCCCATGGAGACGATCGTAGAAATGCTGGATGTAGTCCTGTGGAACGGCTTGCCATGCCATTTCCACCTGGCGCCTCAGTTGGACCAGCGTTCGTGCTGGACGTGCAGACCGCGTGAGACGACGCTTCATCCAGTCCCAAACATGCTCAATGGGGGACAGATCCGGAGATCTTGCTGGCCAGGGTAGTTGACTTACACCATCTAGACCACGTTGGGTGGCACGGGATACATTCGGACGTGCATTGTCCTGTTGGAACAGCAAGTTCCCTTGCCGGTCTAGGAATGGTAGAACGATGGGTTTTCATGACGGTTTGGATGTACCGTGCACTATTCAGTGTCCCCTCGACGATCACCAGTGGTGTACGGCCAGTGTAGGAGATCGCTCCCCACACCATGATGCCGGGTGTTGGCCTTGTGTGCCTCGGTCGTATGCAGTCCTGATTGTGGCGCTCACCTGCACGGCGCCAAACACGCATACGACCATCATTGGCGCCAAGGCAGAAGCGACTCTCATCGCTGAAGACGACACGTCTCCATTCGTCCCTCCATTCACGCCTGTCGCGACACCACTGGAGGCGGGCTGCACGATGTTGGGGCGTGAGCGGAAGACGGCCTAACGGTGTGCGGGACCGTAGCCCAGCTTCATGGAGACGGTTGCGAATGGTCCTCGCCGATACCCCAGGAGCAACAGTGTCCCTAATTTGCTGGGAAGTGGCGGTGCGGTCCCCTACGGCACTGCGTAGAATCCTACGGTCTTGGCGTGCATCCGTGCGTCGCTGCGGTCCGGTCCCAGGTCGACGGGCACGTGCACCTTCCGCCGACCACTGGCGACAACATCGATGTACTGTGGAGACCTCACGCCCCACGTGTTGAGCAATTCGACGGTACGTCCACCCGGCCTCCTGCATGCCCACTATACGCCCTCGCTCAAAGTCCGTCAACTGCACATACGGTTCACGTCCACGCTGTCGCGGCATGCTACCAGTGTTAAAGACTGCGATGGAGCTCCGTATGCCACGGCAAACTGGCTGACACTGACGGCGGCGGTGCACAAATGCTGCGCAGCTAGCGCCTTTCGACGGCCAACACCGCGGTTCCTGGTGTGTCCGCTGTGCCGTGCGTGTGATCATTGCTTGTACAGCCCTCTCGCAGTGTCCGGAGCAAGTATGGTGGGTCTGACACACCGGTGTCAATGTGTTCTTTTTTCCATTTCCAGGAGTGTATATAGCGAGGTTATCACGGATTCCGATTCTCAGTACAGTTAAGCGTCAGAGATCGGTCAAAAATGGTAATCGGATGCATTTTTTAGCCCGCCAGTGGCAGGATATGTATTGGTAGAGCGCTTCAGAGAGAACTTAAAAAACATCGTTAATAACTTCTCTGATCATGCTGTTGTAACAGGATGTGATTTCAGCCTGCCAGGTATAGATTGAATGAGTCATGCTATCAAAACTGGTGCCAGAGATAGGGATTCATGAGACATTATTGTGAATGTCGTGTCCGAAAATTACTTCGAGCAGAATTAGAGAACCAACTCGTGAAGGTGAGGTATTAGACCTCCTAGCAACAAATAGACCTGAACTTATCGAACCAGTTAACGTAGAGAAAAATATCAGTGATCATAAGGCTGTGATAGCAACTATTACTACGGGTATCAAAAGGAATGTTCAAAAAGGTAGGAAAATATTTTTACTTAGCGAGAGTGGCCGAATACAAATTGAAGTGCATCTGAGTAGTCAACATCAAATATTCAATGCTGAGAACAAAGATGTGGAGCACAAATGGAAAAAAATGAAAAGCATTGTTCAGTATGCCTTAGACAAGTATGTTGTCAGCAGTGTCTTAAGGGATGGAAAGACCCACCGTGGTTCAACAGCCGTCTTAGAAAACTGCTACGTAACAAAGATAGCTTCATCGCAGATTCAAGATGTCAAAACCTCGCTGACAAACAAAAGCTGAGCGAAGCGAAAATGAGCGTAAGCAGAGCTATGAGATAAGCAAGCATACGGTGACTTTGAAAGTATGATTTTGTCAACTGACCTGAATAAAAATCCCGAGAGGTTTTGATCTTACGTAAAATTAGTAAGCGGTTCGAAATCCTCTATTCACTCACTCAGTGAACTTACTTGCACTGAAACGAAAGGTAACAGAGAGAAGGCCGAAATACTGAATTCTGGCTTCGGCAATTGTTTCACTGTGGAATGCGGAAGATCCTAACTCGGTCAATCCTTTCAGTCATCGTACGATCGTGGAAATGGGAGATATTGAGCTAACCCGATCGCGCAATTGAAAAGCACCTAGAGTTTGGTAGTGGAACGGCCTGAGGACCGGATGAGATACCTGTAACAGCCTACATACGTTATGCAAAAGAACTTGCTCCCCTTGTAGAAGCAGTTTATCGCAGATCGCTGGAGTGACGATGGGTACCTACCGACTGGAGAAACGCACAGGTCATTCCCGTTTTCAAGAAGTGTCGCGGGGCAGATGCTCATGCCTGTAATTATAGGCCTATATCGTTGACGTCAGTCTATTGTAGAATTGTGACACATGTTTTATTCTCAAGAATTATGATGTTTTTGAAGAACAAAAACCTCCTCTGTAAAAATTAACACGGATTCCGCAAACAGCTCGCTCGCTCTGTTCCTCCGTGAAATCCATAGCGCTGTAGACAAGGGCGCTCAGGTTGACGCCGTGTTGCTTGACTTCAGCCGTCCCGCACTGCCGTGTAGTGAAAAAAAGAGCTTACCGAGTATCGGACCAGGTTTGCAACTGGATTCAAGACGTCTTTGTAGACAGAACTCAACACGTCGCTCTTATCGGAAATAAATCGACAGATGTAAAGATAATTTCTGGATTGCGCCGAGGAAAGGTTCAAATGGTTCAAATGGCTCTGAGCACTATGGGACTCAACTGCTGTGGTCATAAGTCCCCTAGAACTTAGAACTACTTAAACCTAACTAACCTAAGGACAGCACACAACACCCAGCCATCACGAGGCAGAGAAAATCTCTGACCCCGCCGGGAATCGAGGAAAGGTGTTTGTACCATTACTATTTACAATTATATAGATGATCTAGTAGAAAGTACTGGCAAATCTTCAAGAGTGTTCGCAGATGATGCGGTTTCCTACAAGAAAGTAGCAACGCCAGAACAAAGTAACAATTTGCGGATTGATGTGCAGAGGATTGATAACGGTGTAGGCTCTGGCAGTTGGCCCCGAACGTAAATAAATGTAAAATACTGCGCATGCATAGGAAAAGAAATCCACTACTATACAACAACACTGTTGATGTCAAATTGCTGGAAGCAGTATCTACCGTAAAATATCTACGAGTAACTACACAGAGGGACCTTAAGTGGAATGAACACACAAAACAAATAGTAGGAAAAACAGGTGCCAGACAGATTCATATCAAGAATCTTAAGGAAACGTAACTCAACCGAAAAGAAAATGATTTACAAGGCGCTTGTTCGACAGGTTCTTGACTATTGCTCATGAATCTTGGACCCTTACTAGGTAGGACTGATAGAAGAGATCGGAAAGATGCTACAAAGAGCGGTGCCTTTAGTCATTGTGTCGTTGGGTTGGTGCCATAGCATTACATAGGTGCTCAATAAACTCCAGCGGCAGGCTCCACGAGAAACTGAGTGCGTCACGAAGAGGTTTACAGAGAGAGTATCACCCGGCAAAAGTCAGACAGCGCATGACTTCCTCCCGAATGCATCTCGCTAAATGACGACGACGAGAAAATTCGAGTAATTAAAAATAATACGGAGGTGTACCGACAGTCATTTCTCCCACGCATCATTCGCGAGTAAGACAAGAAAGGGGGATCAGTTAGCGGTACCAGAAATACCCTCCGCCACATACCACTAGGTGGCTTGCGGGGTATTGATGTAGATGTAGAGACGTGATGACTTGCTGCCTGGTGGCAGTCCTACTCAATCTCTAACGACCAGTGAACTCTTTTGGGGATGACTAAGATTTTGTTACGTGGTGCAGTAACAACAGACTTTTGTTGCCTTTCACAGGTATAATGCCACACATATATGTGCACTACAACGGTGTTCCGTGAATACATAACCTTAAAGATGTAATTCGAATTCTCTATTTTAATTTGTTAATGAAATTACTTTGCTAACGAAAATATGAGCTATATTGCTAAGATACTGACTAGTGAATACATAACTAACCGGCATACTGATTGCAGTGCCAGAGAAACACTACTTCTGCTGGATTCACCCTTCACCCGTACACTGCTGCAGAAAGATGCTGGGAATTTATACTGGCCTTTTGCGTCGTAGAAAATTCTAGTAAATAGTAACATGTTTCTTAATGGTCTTCCAGGTATTTAGCTGCTGAAATTTTCTTTTTTTCTATACTGAAGAGATGAATTTTGCTCTCTCTAGAATTAGAAATACTCTATTTTCTTTGAAAATTCATAAAGCACTGTGCATGTTTGCAAACAGCAGTAAAGTACTGTCATTAGCTGATGAAGTAAAATATGTTTAGTTTTGTAGGGCAGGTAGTTCAGAAATCGCAGTGACCGGGCAAAAGTCATGGGATAGTCATCTAAAACCACTTCTAACCACTTACATGTTGCCGAAACGTGACCACTCATTGTGTCATAGATTCAACAAGTTTATACGAGACCTGTGGAGAATTATTGAGTCATGCCATTTCAATAGCTGACACATCTATCTGGTTTATGGAATGGACAGATATTTCTGTTTACGCGTGAATATGTTTATGCCTCATTAATGGGATGGGGAAGGGATTAAATTTTTTGACAGCATCCAACTCGCATCTCATCAGTGCACGAATTTAGACCGTCACTCCTGTACGTAACCACAGTGGCTCATGGGCAAGCAGACTTAATGATTTCATGTTATCTGTGGCAAAACAAGAGCTGGATATGGCCTAAAACGATCACCGTCATGATTATGGTCATGTGGTCGAATTAAGATCTCACGGGTTCAGGTAATGCCCTCCTTGTCCCGTGGCACTCTTATGGATCTCGTGCTCGCGCACCCCACGGAAGCTGGTCAAGGGCCCTCTATTCAGTCAGCTGCACATCTGGTGTCTAAAAAAAAAGTATTTGCGCCCTGAGGCCCAGAGGATGACTCGATGCCGCCAGGGCGCCATGTGATCTTCTGCCTTATGCCGTCATTAGTATGCGGTGTGGAAGAACATGGGGCTAGCACGTCATTCTGCCGGCTTTCTACACCTATGGCCCGCTACTTCTCAGTAGTTCCCGATTTGATCTCATCTCGTTCAAATCCTCTAACCACCCAATCTTAGTAGCGCTGAGATTTGAACCATGTTCTTCGCATGGCAGTAAGACATCTGACCACTCAGCTGTGGAGGTGGAGACATCTGGCAGCTGCTATGTGAAATTTTGTGGTACGACAGGAATATCGGCGATCAAATTTCCATCCGGCCATGCAGATATAGGTTTTCTGTCGTTTCCCTAAATCGCTTAGGACGAATGCCGGCTTAGTTCCTCTGAAAGGACACGCCCGATTTCCGTCGTCCATCTTCCTCCGATCTATGGTTGTGCTCTTTCTCTACAACGGGACATTACACCTTAATCTTTCCTTTCTGTACACAACTTGCGGTGACACGTCATCCAATGTTGCTTGTCGACGGTTTGAAACCAATCTCGACAGCAGCTGACGGTCACAGTCACGAAGATGTTGTTGAATCTTTCGTTCCTTCGGCGAGTGACTTGCTGTATTGGTTAAACACTACTCTCCAATTCAGGAAGAACAGAGCTCAAATTCCTGTCCAGCAACCCTGATTTGGAAATTCTCCACGCTTACTATAACTCGTTTCAGGCACATATTGCGACTAGTTCTTCAACAGAGCACAACCGATATCCTGCCCTGTCCTCAAGCTCCGTCTGCGATGAGCTCATTGCCCTGTTCCACTCTTTCTTCCTTCAGCACTCTGCCACTGCTAGTCCAACATTCACGGGACACACGTGACACTGTGGATCGATGGATGCTCAATGCTCGCACAACTTCGAAGGAAGGTAGTCTCCGCCGAGCAGCAGTCACCGCTGCAGCCCGTTACAATTCCTAAACTTTTTGACACAAGCAAATCAGTTTGTCTTCTCTGGATGGCAGTAACCCTCCGAGAGACATTTGTGTATCCACAAACCATTCAGCATCGTATAAAACTGAAAGGGAGCTTCACGGTTGCTATCCCATGACAGTTGTCCTGATAGTGTACACAGTTGCACATATGACATGTCGTCCACAGGTCAGACAAGGAAATGACAAGTCGTCAAAGTGTCACCTCCTGGGTCTCGCCTAGGATGACATGAGACTACTGCATTGCTGCAACCTTCCCTACACTCCGCTGTGGGAGAGAGAGGGGAAGTAGGGGGAGGGGCAGAATCTGGAGCAGAGTCACTTGAGTATAATGTCACTGAAGGCATGGGATTTCAAAACGGAACCTGTAGTGTCTAAGCAGAAGCGTGTGCAGAATTATCTTTATTGTAACGCAACATTTTACAAGATTTCTTCTCCGCGACATGAGTCGTCATTATACCGCACAAAATTCAGAATTTCGTATTACAATTTAAGCTCCGGAATCTTGAGAAGAATAGAAAAAAATAAAGTATAGAGGCATAAGTGTAAGAAACAACACCTTCTTAGACAAACAGAGTAATTCTGGTGGAATAACGAGACAAACCAACTCCTCTTGCGCCTTATTTCAGAACGGGAATAAAATCGCAGAATTAACTGATACCACTACAAAGGAGAATATCGACTTGATAAACATGTTTTTGAGCCCCTGGTGAAAGCCGACTTTTTAGGATTAAATATCTTTCTTTTCTTTCTTCTTTTAGGAAGTGGGAGAAGTTAGTTTAATAAGAAAGAGAGGTAGCCCGTCTGTTCAGTCGAATTATTAATCTAATTTGATGTTATTGCTTTACGATGAACTACAAATAAAACAATTTCAACGAAGCTCACTTTTATGTCTCCTTACTCACCGTTCCTTGCTTGCTAGCGGTCTACGTTTGCTCGATAGCGACATATTGAGAAACTGGATCACAACCTAAATTTGTGAATTGTGAAAGAATCTGCTGTAGCCTTATCCGTCATTCACGTTGAGTGCTCTGAGATTGGAGCGCGCCTCCGTCTCCTTACAGATGCATCCCTCCATTGTTCGCGCTCAACTTCCCTAACATGATTCTGCTTGTAGCTACCACTACCATCGGTGTATCACGTTTGAGTAAAGGTTCTGCTTGTCTATCGTCTTGCTACTTCCTACAGAGCGAGTATTATCACTTAAAAGCGGTTGATAATGTTATTTTCTCCGCTCGTTACTCATTTATTCGAGTTTCGTATTAATTGCTGACATTATGGTCTCTTAACGTTTCGGCTTGCCATTTTTTTTCTAATGCAGTATAATTTTCATTTCCCCATTCCAGTTCTGTTCTTGGACTACTTCACCGATCTTCACTTCTTTTTTGCTCTTAATTAAAGCACTTTCTATTCGCTTAGTTGCCATAGATTTCGGTCAGTATTATACCACTTAGTTGATTTGTTATTCCACATGTTAATGCACTGCTGGTTACGAAGTGAAAAGAAGTAAAAATTCATCAAGTTAGAGTTAAATAGATCACCAGTTAGTAAAAGATTAAGGCTTTGAGACCAGTATAGAGAAAGCACAGACGGGTTATGGATATTAAGTCTTCCTGTTCCATCAGTTCTACGCAAGAAACTTTCATCTACTCTCTCGCCTCATAACATCACAAGCATAGCATTAAAGCCTACACACAAGTATCTTAGTCACCCTCATTATATGGATGCATTCGAGACACTATTTCACAAGGACTGGTGCCATTGTGCTCGATGAAGCAAGGAAGGAAGGAAGGAAGGAAGGACGGAAGACAAACTTAACATCTCGCAGACGTCGAGGTCATTACCAACGAATCACTTGCTCAAATGAGCAAGAATTAGTAATTAAATCGCCTGTGACCTCTTTGGAGGAGGCATTTGGATTTTCGCTTGAAGTAAAGTACGGGAAAGACGTAAAACCTAAATCCGTGTCCTATGCGGTAATCGCTACACTGCCTCGCTGAGTGATGAACAAAGGCTGAAGACAGCCGAACAGCTTTACGATACCCAGCCAGCAATGCCACGCCATTTCTACACTTACTGATAGCAACATCATAAAGAGAATGGGGAGTGGCGAGATATCCGTATTTCATTGGCATGTTTTGATGTTAACAGTGCTGAGAATCCGACTGCCTGCAGGTACATCTACATTTACAGATACGAGTATACCCTGCGAACCATAGTGAAGTGCATGGCAGAGGCTACATTCCACTGTACCGGTTACTGGGCTTTTTCCCGTTTCATTCGCGTATGGAGTGCGGGAAAAATGATCATTTAAATGCTTCTGTGCGTGCTGGAATTCATCTAATCGTGTCCTGACGAACAATGTGTACGGGGGTTGTAGAATGTTTACAGAGTCATTATTTAAAGCTGGATCTTGAAACTCTGACAGTGGACTTTCTCGGGATAGTTTCCGCCTATCTTCAAGAGTCTGCCGGTTCAGTTGTTTCAGCACCTCAGTAACACTCTTCCAAGGGTCAAACAATCCTCTGACCGTTCGCCGACGCAGACAGGGTCTCTTCTTCAGACAGTTACCATACAGGGAACAGTGTGCATACGCTACGGCCAGGAAAGCTTCCCTTGGTGGGGCACATATACGGTGTTGATATTAACGAAAACTGGCTTTTATTATTATGGTATACACTGCGCAATAGCGTCAATAAAGTGCCTATTTTATCTGAGGATTAGCTGGTTTCATATGCGGTTTTATGAAGTAGTGCATAAATTTTAATACCGTGCCGTCATTAAATTCTTGGTTGTGGTTATTTATCGCCATTGGAAATTTATCCATACTTGGTGAATGTTTATGAGGAGTCCCCTGCCTGACTAAATTCAGACGTGACCACCCTTCTCTTGAATGTGATTGACATGAATGATGTCCCAAACCATGGCGAAAATGGGTGAGACCGTTTTGAACGACCGGCAGTACAGGGCGAGTGAAACAACTGACGCCATAGACATTCCAATAGAAACAGTACAGTACATTTCACACGAAAAATTATCTGTAAGAAAGTGTGTAAGACCGGGAACGAATTTATTGGATACTGACCAAGAACACCGAGAGAGGTGGCGCAGTGCTTAGAACATTGGCATCTCATTCGGGAGGACGATTCAAACCGTCGTTTGGCCATCAGATTTAGGTTTTCCGTCATTTCCCTAAATCGCTCCAGATAATGTGTGTGTGTGTGTGTGTGTGTGTGAAATCTTATGGGACTTAACTGCTAAGGTCATCAGTCCCTAATCTTACACACTACTTAACCTAAATTATCCTAAAGACAAACACACACACACCCATGCCCGAGGGAGGACTCGAACCTCCGCCGGGACTAGCCGTACAGTCCATGACTGCAGTGCCCAAGACCGCTCGGCTAATCCCGCGCCGCTCCAGATAAATGCCGGCATGGTTCCTTTGAAAGGGAATGGCCGATTTCCTTCCCCATCATTTACAAAATCCGAGCTTGGCCGTCGTTCCTATGGCCTCGATGTCGACTGGACGTTGAACAATCTTCCTTCCTACCTGACCAAAAACGAATGGGAAAAAACTTTTCTCATTTATATTTTGACCCTTTATAAAGAATGAAACTGATTCTGTGCGCCGATTTTCTGCTGTGGATAAGAACCAGAAACGAAAAAGCAATGGATACAAGCCGATATCCCCTCACCAAAGAGGAGCCATAAAAATTACGGGCAGTGTTTTCTGACTTCCAAAAGCAGTTCCTTATTGATTAACTTGGAAAGAGTAAAACAATAAATGGCGAGTAATACGTAAGTCTTCGGCATTAACTGTGCGGCAAAGACAAAAGACGCCTGAACTGCAAAAGGAAGAAATCATACTTCGTCAGGACTCCTAGAAAGGTGCTTTGGCGCTCACTTTATCACCCTCTGACTTCCTTTGCTTCCTACACGCAAAGAGAGTGGTGACTGGAAAAAAGGTTTTGTATCCAACGAAGGGGTTATGACAGCCTTAGATACAGGTATTTTGCTAACTTTACAAAATCATGTTTTCTGAGATGGAATCTACTCACTCGCTAAAATTTTGTGGAAGTGCATTAATCAAAAGGAAAACTACGTAGAAAAATTAGCGCATTTTTTGACACAATCCATCATTGCCAGCACAGAAATTGTCTGTCTCTTAACCATTATTCTTGAAGACGCTGTCCTCGAAAGATGAGGACCCCGCAACATTTGTCAGCAAGCGATTGAATTATAACGACATAGTGAAGATCTAATTTAATAATTGAGAATAAAGCTCTGTGAATCGTTAAAATGTGGCCTTAATAACGATGCAACGTTTAAAGGGCCCTCGCCAGCCGCTGTGGCCGAGCGGTTCTAGGCGCTTCAGTCCGGAACCGCGCTGCCGCTACGATCGCAGGTTCGAATCCTGCCTCGGGCATGGATGTTTGTGATGTCCTTAGGTTAGTTAAGTTTAAGTAGTTCTGAGTCTTGGGGACTGATGACCTCAGATGTTAAGACCCATAGTGCTCAGAGCCTTTTGAACCATTTAAAGTGCCCTCTGTCCCAGGAGTGCGT
This sequence comes from Schistocerca americana, assembly GCF_021461395.2. Taxonomy (NCBI): domain Eukaryota; kingdom Metazoa; phylum Arthropoda; class Insecta; order Orthoptera; family Acrididae; genus Schistocerca; species Schistocerca americana. The sequence continues at coordinate 121,528,687 of NC_060130.1, forward strand.
TGTCATTCTCAATAATTTAGAAGTCAAGTATGAAACACCTAATTGTCAGTAAATGTTAGAAATACACTGAACGTCTGGCAAAACAAAATACCAATTAAAATAAAATACGTAGAAAAGATTGGTACATTTTGCAAAGAATTAGAGGTAACTTAGTCTAAGCCGTCTATGCAGTATAAAAGAAAATTTACGAGTTATGTACTTTAGGAGACTTCTTTTCCAAACAAGAACATCTTATACACACGCAGGCGAAATGTATTCGTGTACTGGTACAGGAATGTACCTACTGTTATTTCTCATTATTTCAGTTATTCTCATGTGCGAAGAAATTGCTCTGAGCACTATGGGACTTAACATCTGAGGTCATCAGTCCCCTAGAACTTAGAACTACTTAAACCTAACTAACATAAGGACATCACACACATCCACGCCCGAGGCAGGATTCGAACCTGCGACCGTAGCAGTCTCGCGGTTCCGGACTGCAGCGCCTAGAATCGCACGGCCACCGCGGCCGGCTCATGTGCAAAGAAAGCAGCTCATTTTGCTTGCAGTGACTTGTAACTTTTCGCACAAAAAAGAACACACTTCACACGACCGACACACTTATACCACTGGGAAAGGTTATTGTGAAGTACTATTCGTACCGGTAATACATAATTACGAAAGTAACGAATATGAAGTTGACAGGCTCTCATTGTCCAAGAAAGAAACTGAAAAAAAATATTTTCCAAAATTGCAATGAATGTACCAACTGAAGATGTGAGTAGCTGCTTCAATTCATGAGCAAGAATGGCTACTTCAGTAACAACGATACTCCATGTTTGCACTTTTTTTGCAGTTTCAGAAGAGCGTTATGGTATTACAGAAACGTTCCGTAGGTAATGGTATGTATCTGTACGATGATGGTACCACCTCTCAAGTGAAATCGTGAGAATGTAAGCTAATCGCAGTTATACCTCTCTGTAAACACAAGATGGATGGATGACTGACAGGTGGCTCGCCGCTGTCAGACTCTATATGACGACGAAAGTCGATAGACGTTCCCTACGATCGAAACTGGGCATATATACGTCATAATAACGTCACGGAGAAGTGTCACGGAGGGAAATCTAGCGTTTCCCGTTACATGGCCGGGAGTGTCACCATTTCTATTTCACTGCCATGACTTACGTCATGGTGGAGGGTCATGACAACTTGGTAGTAGTTGTACAGTATCTACTGCTCTCCAAGTGCTCCACATCGACCAGTCTGCTCTTTTAAGCCGTGACCAACATTTTGTCCTGTAACATTATTTGTCATTTTTGAGTTTATAAAATACTTCAGGCAATAATGTCGTCATTTCTTTCGACTGCCTGATTGCATGTTATGTTAGTTTGTCCTTCTAGGTTCATGCAAAAACACAGTATCAAAATAAAGGTCAGATTCACACTGAAATAAAATGTCGTGTGGCGAGGGCCTCCCGTCGGGTAGATCAGTCGCCTGGTGCAAGTCCTTTGAGCTGGCGCCACTTCGGCGATGGGGATGAGATGATGATGAGGACAACACAACACCCAGTCCCTGAGAGGAGAAAATCTACGACCCAGCCGGGAATCTAATATGGGCCCCTTAGCACGGCGTTCCGTCGTGCTTGACCACTCATCTATGGGGCGGACAGAATCACACTTAAATACTATTAATATTCGCTGGAGATATCTTTATATTCTGGGAACAGAACAATAGTTTCAATGGTTGTACATGCGAATTTGAGAGTGTACTCATTCTCGCATTTTACAAACAGTAATCGCGTCTTGAGGATGATATGCCCAGTCGCTCCAGCTGGATCTTCCATGGGAATTAAATTTAATTTGTTTTACGATTAAGGCTACTCGACAATACAGCGCGATATTGTACGCGCAGTAATCTTCGCTTCTATTTTTACAAACTATAACTTCAAAGGCTTCCCGAGTATTCTAGATTTTTAATATGTTATTTTAGTGAGCAGTCATTGGTTGCTGTAGTTTACAATAATAACTAAAATTTAATTGTAACGTAGAGTGCATCTACCTTCTAATTAGTCCGCCTGCTTAGCCGAGTGGTGACGTGTTTGCCTACCATACAGTGGGTCTGGGTTCGATTCCCGGCTAGCTTGGAGATTTTCTCCGCTCGTGGACTGCGTGTTGTGTTGTCCTCATCATCGCCGACGCCCAATGTGGGGACAGCTGAAAGAAGACTTGCAGCCCGGCGGCAGGGCTGGGGCCTCCCGACCAACAGTGCCACACAATCGTTTCATTTTTTACCTCCTAATTTCCTAGTGTTAATGGTAACTGAAGCGATATACTAGCTGCTGCTCTCCTGTTGCATTAATAGCAGCTGAATTAGAGCTTCCTCGCCAGCAGCGATTAGCGCGATCCTTGTCTCTGATGAAGCAGGAGATTCGTTGCTGCAAGACACCGAAGACATTGGTCACCCATGGGCACTCAGCAGCCTTAAACGCGTCACACTGGGACCGAGACACGCTAGTTATATTAACTGAAATAGGGCTAAAGTCCGCCAGAAAAGTAACCTCGTGTCCGCGGTGCAGGATTTGGTGGTTCATTGTTTTGCTGAACGACGAGGTCTTCGTCAGCTGTGGATGTTTGGACCATCAGGTCCTGAAGCTGCCTGTGAGGGGCGACGCAAAACGCACCAGTGGTCTCATTCTACCCCACTTTTAAAAACTTCACACTCAGTGATATCCTCACAATCTCGAACTTCACCGTACTGGTGAGCAGAATCCTTAGAGCCGTATGTTTTCGACGCTCTCCTACCCTTCGATGAAATGTATTGCCAATTATCGCAACTTACCAGGCCAAACGACTTTCTTCCATGCGCCGGGCAACTAGTTTCACTGTTCTGAAAGCCATGTTAATGTCTATACGCTCTGTGATGGGTACGTAGTTCAGACACTGATGTGTGATGAGGGTTTCTGCATCCGATAGCGCGGTAGGATTCGAGGTGATAAGCTGTGTATAACTATGGTGAAAAGACTTTCTCCAGCGTGACAGCCATGTTTAATCGAATGGAACCTCGTTCTTCAGAACATCAGTAAATGTCAGCCTCTTTGCTTCTTTCATTTTTGCATTATTCGCAATGTTTTTCATTTGTTCTAAAATTCGATCTGTCTCATGTACACACAATTCATGCGAAAGAAAATTCTTTTATTTAGACAACTCAAAAATATCATGTGATGTACTCAGAAAATTTGGAACACTCACCTTATATTCTCAGACATTTATTGCATTAGTTGCTGTTTCTTCCACTGTAGGTTAAGTCCTAAACAAGAACGTCCTACTTTTGTTGAGTCAATAAATACGACCGAAAAATTGAGTTTCCGTTGATAATATGAATCGTAAATCATTACTAATTCTGTGTCCAGCATAATAATGAAACTGAAAAATCTTGAAATCAAAGTATGGGTGACAGTTCTTCCAATGTGCTTACGCCCTGCAGTGAACAAAATTTGTTTACTTTTTTTTCCGATTGCACTATGAAGCAGCTTGCTTTGTAGGATGATAGTTGCGTAATTTATTTTCGGCTCACTGCTTCAACAATAGCATCTGCAGAGAATACAAAGTAATTAATCTGCCTTTCTCTGGAACTGCTAACAAAAAGAAAGTTACTAATTTGACCAAGGACAAACTTCAAGGGATATAAGTTGTACCTGCCATTGTGTTACAGTGATGTCACTGATCCTCACCGATCCCCGGTGGGTGTCAGCTTCAAAATTACCACGGTGAGCAGGTGATATGGTTAAGAGCAGGATACAGGGGCTGCTGGAGTGGAAGGCTGAGTAACAAATTGAGGATAGAATATAAAATTTAATTTATTACGCAAGAAAATTCATGTGAGGTACTGGTAACAACATATTGACACATAACTTGTTCAATTTAAATGTACATTAGCTGATTTAACATGAATCATCGACAAGTTATCTAATATCAAACAATCTGCAAATATGAGATTTAAACCTTTCCCAAATTTTTAATGCTTGTAAAATGTTATTACGAAACACAGAAAATTACCAAACTTGTCACTGTATTTAAGCCTTATATAACCTAATGGGCACAATGGCTTACAGGAAATAATGACGTCAAGCGGTTTCCAAAACAGTTTAACACTCAACAGTAGTGAGTAAGAGAAAAGGACAAAAAACAAACACACACGGCACTTACAATTAGCCTTGAATTATTCATAACTGTGGTTAAGATTGAATTAATTTTAATCGAACAGGTAAACAGTGGTGCCACAGTAAACTTGAATCTTATTTGACTAGCGTGGCAATTTGGGCGACCCTTAACTGACGTAAGTTCAGTAACAAACTGAAATACAATTTAAAGACACTCAAGTAAGGGCATTGTGAAACACTTCGTCAACAATTTACGCAAATACGCCCACATAGGCACTCCAGTTCATACGTAAATCAACCAGGGCACAAGTCAGGATGTCGACACGCGACGTGAGAACACACTGCTCTGCAGCGCAAGTCAGAATACGACAGAAAGAATTCTCGCTGTAAATCCATCGGATTAAGATGCACCAAACTAACAGCTCACTTTTAACAATATTAATCCAAATGCCGCTAATAACGTAATGGCCAGAATAGCACCAGCCCGTAGCCACAGCATGAGGAAGGCTGAACTCGTGAACAGAACGAACGACAGCGAGTCACTGCAGCACCTCCAGTTCCGCTGCTGGGCCGGTCCCACTCACACCACTTGCTGACGCGACTTCCGCCATCTTCCGGCGTCTCTCCGTCTAGGCCCGCTCGTCTCTCATACGGCACAGCAGGAGTACTCGACACATCCTAAAATCCTTCCAATAAAGCCGTAGAATTCACTACTTCGATGTTTTCTCCTTTTTTACGCCATTATATCTGATATCGTTGGAACTCATGAGATACAATGGATAAGGAAAAACCAGAGTTTTAGATTAGCACGTATTATGTGCACACCATTAAACGTTACATGATGTTTGATAATCACAACCCGCAAAAGTGCACTGAATAGTTCTCTAAATAATCGTGAGCCGCTAATTACTTGCCTGACACCTTGTACGTCCCATATTGATTGCTGCAATTGTTTCACTCTGTGCAATTGCCACTTCTCTCAGTCGTTAAGCGAAGGCCGTCGACCACAGCGTTGTCCATGCTAACAAGTAATGCCTGAAATTTTGTATTCTCGGTACACTCTTGACACTGTGGAACTCGGAATATTGAATTCCCTAATAATTTGCGAAATGAAATGCCCCAGGCGTCTAAATCCAAGTCAAACTACGCGCTCACAGTATGCTAATTCTCGTCGTGCGGCTATGATCGCGACGGAAACGTTTTCACACATGAATCACCTGCTTACAAGTGACAGTTCCTTGCTCGCTGTCCGCAGCTCGTGGTCGTGCGGTAGCGTTCTCGCTTCCCACGCCCAGGTTCCCGGGTTCGATTCCCGGCGGGGTCAGGGATTTTCTCTGCCTCGTGATGACTGGGTGTTGTGTGCTGCCCTTAGGTTAGTTAGGTTTAAGTAGTTCTAAGTTCTAGGGGACTGATGACCATAGATGTTAAGTCCCATAGTGCTCAGAGCCATTTGAACCATTTGAATCCTTGCTCGCTCGCTGAAAAACACTGGCTACTTAAGCTAGGTGTATAGGCAGCGTAAGCAGCTTAGATGCTGTTCCTGCTTGGACCTAATTGGTTGACTGTGGGGCCTAGCAGTTCAAGTTGGCCTGAGTGAGCGTCTCTGGCTTTAGAGACGCTCTGTGTGACGTCATCGGTACTGCGGGAGAAACTATTCCCGCAGCAGGTCGGGAAGTGACTGCTTCACTATACTACACTACACGTTTCCTTAGTTTATGTTGACTGAACAAATGCTCGGGAGTAACTACGCAGTCCGGACGGCACAGCGCAGCACTTCGTTTTAGATTGTGTTCGTATTACAAATGCGATTGAATCTTAAATGAATAGAAGTGAATAATACCTTACATCCATCACCGACCGAATAACGTTTTTCTCTGGAAACTTTCAATGGTTCAAATGGCTCTGAGCACTATGGGACTCAACTGCTGAGGTCATTAGTCCCCTAAAACTTAGAACTAGTTAAACCTAACTAACCTAAGGACATCACAAACATCCATGCCCGAGGCAGGATTCGAACCTGCGACCGTAGCGGTCTTGGGAAACTTTCATTTTGACTATTTCACACGAGTGGTTTAAATTCTATTTCGGCTTGAAGAGTTCCCAGAATTGTCAAAGAACATCTCGTGACTGAATGTAGTTCCCTTACAATGGTGATCCTCCATACAGTACTTCGTTGTTCGTGATAAGCACCAGTATTGGATTATTACGGACGTTCCAGTGTCTTGACCACCTATCGCTTAAGATGTCTTTTTTAGGTAAGATACGAAAGACATAGTCGATAAGACACCAAGAGAGATTCAAAAAGAGGAAATTGCCGGCGTTGTTGAAGCTGCAGTGAATATTGTTGAAACTCATCGCCATTTTGAGCATGTTAAACACCCATGTTCCACTTGAACAGTTTCAGCAACACCACTAGAACGGAGTGAGTTCCATCATGAGACAGTCTTAATACTATCTCACATCTTTAATACGCATTCCATAACCCTGCAACTGCGATCCGGTATCTGTGAAAAAGTCGGCACGTGAAAAGTATATGTTTTAGTACTTCTATCCACACTGAAAATTTATAAATGAATCTTTTTCACAACCTGTCCAAATTAATTTCTAACATCCACCCAGTAGCTTCTGTTTCTTTTTTTTAATAAGAAGAGGCTGAAGATACCGGTAAGATAATGCAAGAAAGGTCGAAGGTGTTATTTACTTTACTATCCGCAGACACTGTAAATCTATGAATGTTGTCATTTTGTGTACAATATAATTACAATTACATGTATTGGCACATTTATATATATTTACAAGTACGCTACATGTAAATAGACATCCTAATACTTAAACCATTTACATAGGTGGTCCCATCAGTTTCATACAGTTTTATTAAGATAATCGTTTTAAGCTAAGGTACTGCCAAATTGTTTGGCTTTGCTAAAACTTTAAGGAAATATCTCCAAGCGAAGACCTGTTTGAAAGCGCAGCAATCAGAAACCACCCTTGAATGATCAAACAGTTTCTCAAATTTTACTGATTACCATATAATTGACTGTATATAGTGCTGTTTGACGTGTTTGCCAAACACATATCGTGTCTGAAATTCTTTCCAGAAATTTTGATTGATGGAAAATTTGACGTTGTTTTGTATCGATTTTTCACCGCAAGACTTTAGTGAAAAATGGTTTTATTGCAATTTGTTTAACTGTATCGTGGGTTTCCACAACTATGGAAACTACGATCAAGCATAAAAAAGAAATAGCACTGACAGCTCCTTAAATGGTGGCAATATCGCTCCTTTCCCAGTTATCTATTAAACGGAAAGAGGTAAGGAAGTAAATTAATATTCTACCCATAACATATACGCGGGAGTTCAGTGGAATAAAAAAATCGAATTTGTCCTGTTCTTCCGATGTGGATTATATTTTCCCACGTTGTGGAATCTTAATTAACTAGCATTAGAGGACCAAGTAAAAGAGAATAAACTTTCGCATACATGTGTCTTCTTTGTCAATCTGAGGGCGAAGTAACACTAAGTAAATTATTAAAAGTTTCACTGTCCATCCGCAGAAAGTTGATGTAAACATCAGGTTCACCGGACATTTCCTTTGACAGGTTTTCATGTCTGTATTTGTCTCCCATTGTAAACCATTCCCTGGACAGGCGTCTTGTTTTCGTTTTCTTCGTTAAATGCAGTGCCAGAGTCAATGTTAGAAATGCTTTATCTACGTTTGTAGTCAGTCCTACTAGTGTCAAAATACAGTATACATGAAAAGTGTCTGTTTCAACAGTAAGGTTAAACTGAAAGACTTCGTTAGCACGTGTAAGGGCTTGTTTCACAGATCCGTGGCTAGAAGAGACAGAATTTGACAAAGAAGTTTGCTCTTTTACGAGGGCCTCAACAATTTGTTAAAAGTTTCACTTTCCATTCGAAGAAAGTTAATATCATGTAGCTGATTTCCACGGGTAAATCCCTCTCCCATCTGAAGCCATTCCCGTACAAGCGTCCTGTTTTCTTTTTCTTCTTTAAACACAGTACCAGAAATTCTTTGTCTGCATTTGTACAGTTCTCACTACCGCCAAAACACACACGTACATGAATAGCATCTGCTTCAAAGTGAAGTTGAGCTGACAAGCTTCGTTTATATGTGTACGGGATTGTTTGGCAAATCTGAGGCTAGACGACGGCCAATATGACAAACAAGTCTGCTCTTTTTGCGGGGTCGTTCAACGTTGGACAGTGTCTGAAAAGACCACACCATTAATCACATTATATGCCTAGAAACCTAACAAAATTTAACTGTCTCGTATCGCCATGAGCCTGTGCACTCACTAAAGTATCTTAACATTGTCTGCAATGACCTACTGTAGCTCCCCAGTTCAGCATAGCGTCTTCAGGATGATTTTATGTAAGTCCTGAAATACTCTCCGTAACACATGGAATTTTTGTTTCACTTTTAGCAGGCACCGAGATCCCTATATGAGTAGCTACCAATTTATTATCCAAAAGTTCTACAGGCATCCAATCGTCGATTCAAAGAGTTTCTTTCTACCAATTATATTTACCAAGGTTCCCTGAGTACCAGTTGTATAGTCCTCGTTCATTTATTAATAGCGTAACGTGCCATACGGCCTACTCCAGTGACGACTCGAACAGTCCTTTGCACTTCTGAAGTCTCGTCACTTTTTCAAACTTGACCTGGATTATATACGGAGAACCAATGCTTAACACTCATGCTACAATGTAATTCTCACGCATATAAAATATACCTTTCCCTACTTCTTCAAATGTGCTTCATCGCGCTTAATTTAGCATTTGCCTGGTCGTCCCTTTTATATCACCTCGAAATGTCACTGTATTTTTTTGCGCCACAGATACAGTGAGCTATCACTGATCATGTACTGAAACGGAAATGGTAATTTTAACCTGCTTCTTCGCGTTAAGTTAAATGTTTTTAAAACTGGGGTGAGCTACCGTCTGTTTCGCAAGTCTCTGATTCACTCCACTCATTCATAACGATTTACCGGTGGGCTACATTTCTCCAAACGACAGAAAAATATATAAACAATGTTTGAGCCAAGGTTCTTACTTGCCCCCGATTATATGCAAATGAATATAGCCAAAATATGAACTACCAGTGTTAGCATTATATTACCTTTTGGAACCATACTAGTTTTGTTAAATTATAAAACTATGTGTCTGGCTCCGCCTTCTGTCCCAGCTGTAATCAGTAGCGTAATTTTTTTGAAGAATGTATAGATTCGACATTCTGAATACCGGTAGCTTAATCCTGATGGAAAGAAGATTGTTATGCTTCATATGGTTCGATACTCCTGATAGTTGCTTGCCAAGATAAGACGTAAATGTATATCTGCCAGGTTCCAGATGGGCAAAGACACGCTTACCGTAATGTTATTGTAAGACATAGTTGACCAGTTCCAAGAAGTCAACTTTTAAAATATGTCATTTCCAGAAAGTGAGACAGATTTACCTTCTGTATTATTAGATAAACCTAGTATAAATATTTGAGTTTTGTGTTGTATTAGAAAGGAAAATTAGTAAAAGTCTACTTCTAAGATGCTGTCAGTTTCGAGAAATGTGACAGATTCAATTCCTCTACCATTAGATAATCACAACAGAAGGAATTGAGTTTTGGGTTGTATCACAAAAGTAGTGATTCTCCAACAGAAAGAGGTTCCTACTCAATGGTCTGAAGATGATCACAGTAGAGGTCGAAACCGGTCACCTTGATAAATAAATCGTGATCGAGACTGTTTTTAATAGTAAATATTTGTATCGCAAAAGATAACTAATGGAAGTATCTTCAAGATCGTTTTGACGTATTCTAAAAAGGAGTTATACTGTCAAACTTTCCTCAGGCATTCGTGACACTTTGTTAATCTCCCTTCCAGAGTTCGTACTTTCGTGCTAGGTAAGATCATATCCAGTAAACAGGTGCTGACAATTGAGTAGCCGCAGTTTCAGATTCCACAAATCCAAAGCATTACGACCCATTCACGTTTCACAAACTGGCAGGGGATCCTGCCACCAAACTAGAACTAATTTCTTCTTTCAGACGTACTCCCATTTTTCTTTCACGATGTGTGACACTTTATCTTCGGCGTAGCTGTTACGTACGTGGGACTAAGGCTCGAGCTGAATAATGTAGCATCACGTTTGGGTGGAGGTTGTCAAACTTGGTAAAGGAATGTAGCGTGCTCCTGCGAAAAAACACGAAGGAGTCGAGGAGCTTCGTGTCCCCTTCTAACCGAGGCATCAAAAATTACGGTATTACTCAATAGGTTTATAATTTGCCTCAGGGCTTCGTCATACAGTCTGGTGGCTCGGAACTGTATGCACCCAACCTCCCTTGCCGAACAGGATGTGAACTGGTTGCACCCCGGTCTAGCACCACCGTGCTGGCGGGGCTGAGTGGAGCAGCCTGCGGCACGAGTAGTGAATGGAAACTGGCCGTTTGCACAGGTACAGCCTGCGGCGGTCGAGCGACGGGCTGGATGTGCGCCGCCGCCACGACAGCCGCAAACACCGCAAGCCGCGCTCGTGGCACCCTTCGCCCTACGGCAGTGACGACGATGACGACCAGCTGACGCGCGAAGAGAAGAAGGCCAAGATCAAAGCGGAGATAGCGCGCCGCCGGCAGCAAATTGAAGAGAACGCGCGCCTCCACGAAGAACTGTTGCGCTTGGCACGCCTCCGCGAAAGTGCCGAGCTGGGGTTCACGCCGCACTCGGGGCCGGAAGCCGGCCGCGGCGGCTACGGAACTTCGAGTGTGCTCAAGTCCATAGACGAACTGCTGCTGTCCGGCCGTGGGCTGCATTTCGACTACCGAGCACACTCTCCCCGGCGCACGGAAGAGGACCGCTCCATGGATCGGATAGCGTCCACCTTCCGCACTGACGACTACACGTCCGGCGTGTACGAGCGCCTGTCCGACTTCTCGCCGTTGACGGACTTCACCCCGCATGCAATGCCTCTCCTCCCGGACATGCCCACTCGGTCACGTAAGCTGCTGGAGGACTTAGGCAGTTCTCCCATCACCGAGTCCGTGCTCGCGCTGCCACAGAAAGGCAAGTATGGCTCCAGACTCTACGCCAAATAATTTTCGTTCGCATTTTTCTTCTGATAAACGTGTACTTCGTTTCAATTATTCTCGATACTCCAAAGAATCTCTCCTACGGTAACTTTCCAGTATTTTCCATTCCGCTTTCCTATCTCTCGTACACTGTCGTCATCGAGGCGACCGAGTTTACTGAAGGCGTGAAACGTCGAGCACTTAGTAGCTAATGAAATAACGTATCCTAAGTACAGCTTACAAAAGTACTCTAGCTAAATTACAAATTCTTCCTCAATGATTGCCTTCTTCTGAATGCGGTGTCCATTTGCGAGAAACCTTTCCGTGATACCTAGCCGATTTCGTGTGTGCCTTAATGGTAATTCGGCTGGCAATGTGTTATATATATATATATATATATATATATATATATATATATATATATATATATATATAAATGTGTTAGAGTAATGTTTTTTTTTCGAAGTTCGGAACGCTTGTAAATGTTATGTCACCTCATACCCACATTCTTTCCCGCATGCTTCACTGCTTATCACTAAACACTGTTCTCGTGACAGTGGTACTGCAAATTTGGAACTCGTATAAAGACTTTAGAAAGTTACCTTTCTTATTTGGTATTTATTTCTGGCTCCGGTGTGGTCGTCCGACCCGTTGCATCCCGTCACGTGTTTACCGATGTCCGATGTCGACCTCGATATAAGAGTGAGGAGTCCCGTTTTCGGTGGTGAACATTTACCCACTGTTATCTGTAATTAGCCACCCTATTATGAGATGCACCCGTAACAGTCGTGAGGCAAATAAAGGAAAATGTAGTGTCACATATATAAATAATTGTGAAGTTACCACTTGCAGAAGCAAATGAACCACTTGAAACACTGTTTCCGTAATCGAAATAGTCAGACAGGCTTAGTGTTAATGTCTAAAAGTGGTAAACTGTCATATGTGTAACATACTTCCATACACTGTTTAGTATTTCCTTCCAAACACATTCAAAACACGAGTCGTTTGTATGTACGGCTTAAAGCCGGAACACTTTTTAAGTGACGAAAGTGTTTCTCCAAATTTGTTGGTTGTATTAAGAAATATATACGCAACTGGGATAGCTATAATACAGTGACCCAAAATGTTATCCTATATGTGTAAGTATTGCAACGTGCTTCTGCTGCATGCTAATTAAACGTGTCTGTCTCAATAATCTGTATCTCTAAGAGGAACATTCATTTATATTCGTACATATATCTCATAAATAGACTTATCGACGCTCAAATTTCAGTCACACACTGAAATAATTATAAAAAATATTAAAGTAGGAAAATTCATTACTTCCCTCGATATTATTGTTGCATATACGCATGAATGTGTGTTTCACTCTTGTGCCCACTTCTTTTAGTGAAATATGTAACAATTGTGAGAAGCTGTGCTGAGGAATGAGATGCAACTTGTTTATTTGTTTCTGTGCATCATTTTAGCAACTCAGTATTTCTTATTTCTCAAATATGTTTTAGTTGTAGACATGTTACTGAATTGTTGATAAGCAGTTGGAGCATGTTAAATACATCAGTACATTAGATAAATTTTATTAAAGTATTAAAGTAAACCAAAACCAAAAGAACAATCTAAAATATTACTAACATGTAACCTTGCCAAAGCTATGCATGTACTGGTTGCCAAAAGTATGAATGAAATGCAGAATGTTAGGGTTTTCAAATGCTTTAGTGTTCTATGTGGTTCTCTGTGGAAGGCACAGAATGAATGGAAATATTTTGCATATATCTAATGTTAACAATTTTTTTGTTGATTCAGTGAATGTTGAAAATTAGAGATTGGTCAAAAGCAATTCCTCTCAAATCCATAATGGAAATTGATCCTTTTCATTATTCAATCATAATGAGAGATCACACCTGATAAAGTGTTTCTTGAAATTGGTGTTACTAATATATTGTTGAAATAAATTATTCAAAATTCATGTTTCTTATCTCTCAAACACAATAATGAGTTTTAAATTTTTGAATCACGATCTGAATATAAGTATTCTAGTACAGTTAATAAAAGATCAGTATGGTGAAGTCTTCTAAAACTCCATTAAAGCTACATTATATTGAAAGATTGCTCCATCTTTGGTGAAGCTTTGGAGATTACCTTTGTTCTGCTTCAGTTCTGTAAAGAGATACTTACTGGTCCTTTTTACAATCAATGAGCAAAACTTAATGTGTCCTGTTGATGGTCTTGGCTTCCAGAAAGAAACTATAGAGTCAAAATTTGAAATAGGAGTGTGAAAACAGTGGATTTAAATTTATATGATTCATGAACAAATGTAAAGCATTTAATTCATATTTTGCATGTTGCTCCTTGACAGTATATAAGCTGAGCTTAACAGCTGAAGAACTCTTTCTTGAAACATAAATTTAGAGATCTACTGCCACTGTACCTGGATGTTTCTTGTAGTAATAATATATCACCTGTGGATTCAACGTACTATACTAAAGCTCATAAAGAAGGAAAACACTAAACATAAGGATTACAGTTCGTGGCATAGGACACTTCTAAGTAACACATTTGTTTGCTTTTCAGAACTGTCATAAAATGTTTAAAGTGAAAGAAACTGTTGCAGTTAGTGGGAACTAATGGTTAATGTCAAAATGATATATTCTGCTTTTGAAGAATATTGTGTGTAAACATTGTTGCATATTGTATTGTGGCATGAGCAGAGGTAGAAGCCAAATTAAACTGCTTGAAGTATAGATTTAGTACCTTAAAGACAAGAAATTAAATACAATTTCACTGTTTTTTGTAAGTCACAAATAGCTTAATTCATTAAAATTGGTATTTACAGTAATTTTTTCTTAGACCTTTAGTTATCCAGAAGGACTTTTTGTTCATAATGAAATGCCACAATTCAGTTTGCACAATTTCTTGAGCTATGGAGCATTTGTCTTCATAATAATGACTGTAAAAGTATATATGTTTATATGACCATCTGAGGAAGGTGAGATAGAAATGATGACTGCTGCTTTTACAATTGGCATTATTTTGCGGTAAGAAACCTTCATCTGAAGTTTAACTCTTAGTCATCAAGCTAACTAACACTATGTTTTATTACACACTGCACTCAGAAAATTAACTCAGTTTACAGTCACAAGATGATGATTTGTCAGATGTTCCCATAACCCCATTACATTTCAAGAAACAAACTTTAGCATTTTGCCTTTCATATAGAAGAGATAAAAGTATAAATTGTTTTGCTCTGATATTTTGTGACAAATGCATGATTTGAAAAAATCAAGAAGATTGAATGTGATATTTGCTGCTGCTTACATGTTTCATGATTCTCATTGTACTGTGACTGATATTATAGCACTTCATTCATGATTACTGAAAGTCACTTTAATATCTGTTTGGCCACAAATTAGTTCAGTGCTTTCACTGCTGGCAATTTTCTCGGTGTATATAATAGGTATCAGTTCACCACTTGTGAATGCTGGTTGCCAATTACATGATATACACTGTTATACGTTACTGTCCTATATGGTATCTAATTATCATTTTGTAAAATGATACAGGTTCACATTTTTACCCCTCTGTGCTGTGGCCCAGACTTTACTTACTATTCTGGTTTTGGAATGAGTAATACCAAACCGAAACAGTGACTTGTGATATTACTAAACAAATATGTCTGCTTCAATATTAAACATGTTCTTTATTTCTTTTATTCAATGTTTGTTTACTTTCCAATTATTTGCGTCATGTTTATCTTTTGTTCCCGTACCCATCAATCACCGACTTCAAACCTAATAAGCCTACCAGTAACTATAGGAGTCCTGATTTACACTGAAATATCTACCAATGAAATAATGTTTATGTTGCTTTTATGTATGATAGATACTATAGTACTAATGCTTTCAATAGCAAAGATTTCCTGCTGAATTTAGTTTTTAACACAGAAGCAGGATCAACATCCAGTTCACCCTCTTGGTCATTGGTGCCACGTACAATTAATCAATTATTTAAATCTTAACAGTGAATTTGTATCTCTCTCTCTACTGAGTTTATTGAAGCTGTGTTCCTTGCCTTCATTAATGAGGGCTTTTTTCTAATTCCTCAGTGATGTTTCATCTCAGGATGTGTAAACTCAGTATCTGAATTTATCCATGATATCAGTGTCTTTGAATTACTTCTATCATTCTTCTTTCAATTAGCATATGTTATGAAACTACAGAGGAAAGTATGCAATTGTAAAATAACTATCCTATGAGATGTTAAAAGATGTTTATCTGTGATCATATACATCAGTGTCTTAAACTGAAATTTGATTCTTCCAGGTATTTCTGTAATAATTAACTTTTCTCTTCTTTATTTCTCTGTGAATCAAAATAAATGTTGAACTTGTGCACAGAAATTTCTACTCAGAAGAGGCTGATACCAATCCTAATTCAGACAATGTAGTCATGTAAAATATAGGATCACAGACATTACTTTCCAACGGAATGATGACCCATTAAAATTTCCTGCATCTACAAAAAAAACCTCCATCAGTATCATCCCAAGTAATAAATGGTTTTTCCACCACTTTATCCCTATCTGTCACTTAAACAAGTAAAACAAACTCATGTAGTGTGTCATAGAGCCAGACACTACTGTTGTGGTTATATTTAGTAATGCTACCACTGATGTTACTATGTGTTGCCACACCTCCACTGCTGCTGTCATCAGTAGCATCTGTGTTGTGAAAAAAAAAGAAAAAAAAAAGAAACTTTACTACTATGTAGTTCTGTGAATTAAAAATTTTAACTTCGAAAATATAATTGATTTTCTGGAGTTTGTTGGAGACTTCTCAGTCTACCTGAAATATTGTGTGATACTGCACTTCTTTTAGTCTTCACTAATGAATATTATATTCACAAGAATTTAGATACTTCCTAGTATCTTCCTGGAACAACAAGAAAGTAATTATGGATAGTAAACATCAATTAATAAAATTTCATTGGTATTTAATGATTTGATCTTTGACTAGCTCTCTTGTGAACCCTAATCTTTCATGAAAAATATAATTATGAAAATATACGTAATTTACAAATACTTGTCCTGATTTTTATACATAGAAATTGGATTAAAGCTGAAATGTTCTGCAAGACACTCCATCAGATGCAGTATTTTTCTTCATTCTTGGTTGTTTCTTTAGAGTGATACAACATTGTTCTTTACCTCAGTAAATTACACATTTCAAATTCCATTTGAAGACATTGAACTGTGATCTAGATATTGGTCTAGTACGTTCTTCTCCAAGATGATATGAACCAGCATTTGGTGATAATTAAATAGCTGGTTGTAAAAAGAATTCTGTGATGATACAAATAAACAAATTGTTGCAAATCCTTAACATAATATTCTCTTTTTTGGTTGAACTGAAACTCCATGTTCAAACTTTTAATCTTCATTTCACTTGGGTTGAATATAATCTTCCATAGCAGTACTCTCACTTTCCCTGAGGCTAGTGAAGTTAATTTCTTCAGTATGAGTAAATATCTTTACTATGCCAAAATATTTATTTATACCATTGTAAATAAAATAAAATGCTAGGTAGTTATTTGAAGCTCTAAGAAGTCTACAGCATGCATAGTGGGGTACGAAATTCCATCTTTATTGACAGACATAGAAATTTACTGCACCATGTATTGTAATTAATTTACACTTAATCATAATTAAATGCTGAACATATTATTCAGCAATGCATTCTTAATTTTAGGTATCAACATTACATCTATAACCATTACAAAAGTTTATTGGATGTTTCATATTGGCTGATAACATATAAGATTTTATTGTTGTTGAATTGACTTATTGTTATATTCTTTCCCTTTGTTGGTTTATGTTACAATTATTATAGCAGATCTTTAAAAATGGTATTAAACTGCTAAATTAGATTTCAGTGTGACAGTTACCAATGGTACTACTTTTTTCATTCTCTCTCTCTCTCTCTCTCTCTCTCTCTCTGTTTATCACACACACACACACACACACACACACACACACACACACACACACACAAAATATAGCCACACACATGTAGAGAAGGTAAGAGGAAGAAAGAAAGAAAGAGAGAGAGATAGAGACAGATAGAGAGAGAAGTGGTACACAATTGCAGTAGGTTGGATTCTTTGCGGTATCATTGAGCTCAGTAGCTGTGGAATGACTATAATCATGGATGGACATAGTGAAAAGTTGCATATCAATATGTACAGTATTTTATCACAGATCTAATTACATTTAAGCTACAGTATGGCCATCATCAGTGCTAAAAGGAATAAGAAAATGTAAGAATCAGACACTTTAATTGATGATATCAAGAATCATTTAGCAGTTATACAGACTGAAGAGTGTGCGGTAAGATAAACATACTATTTAGTAGCGAGTCATGTAGACCCAGAAAGCATGTATATACGCACATTGCTAAAAATGACCTTAATCTGTCCATAGCTCAATTTACAGTGAGGCTGCTGTTTACAAGCCTACACAGGCAGATGCAGTGTACATCATAGATAGTATAAAGTGCCCCTATACTAGTTACCTTTTGGTCACACTTTGCAGTTTATAACAATTTCACATAAAATGAAAAACAAAAATAAAATATGAAACTCAAAGTCCTGAATAAATAAAACCATACTGAAATAATGCAGATGTGAAGTCTAGGTTACACAGTACTGTATTTAATGAGAAATAATACAAACTGAGCTTGTACATGGTTGATGCTAAATTAGGCAATAAATAAAAAGTTTTAAGAAAGAAAGGTATATTTTGAAATATACCCCATTTAAATGTCAGAAAAATAACTACATATTAGCAACATTCATAATAACATTACTACATATAGAGGAAGGAGAGTTGCAAATACGATAAAGGAAAGAAAAAGGTGGATACATGCCCATGTCAGGTCATGACTTCACATGTAAGGTCATATCTTCACCAACCAACACCAAGGTGACTGTTTGGTGTGTTCATCCCTGATAATAGCAATTGCAGTATGTTGGAATTTTTGCTCCACTGAAGTGTGGTGATAAGATAAATATATACACCACATCATATTTGTTTTCTTGTAATCACACTTTCAATGTTGTACACGGAAAGAATTATGTTTGATTATTGTCTGTGGAGCAAAATTAAAGCATTTTTTTCACATTTTGATTAGTATACACAATGACAAACCCTTCTGTTGTCCTTTTTTTGCTCCTCATTATGTAGCTGTCTATCATGTGGTTGTCCTTTCACTTTCATTTCAGAATTCTATCCACTCAGCAATAAAAAAGATTTTTCTTTGAACTACTAAAATTTAAATTAATATTCTAGGGAGGATTTTTAAATTTTATATCATTGAGACACCAATTAATTAAGTGTAACACATATCATGAATCAAAATTGTGGGAACAGTAAGAATTAACAAAAATCACTAATGTAGTGATGGTTAATTAGTACAGGATGCAGAAAACAAATTTTCATCTCATATTATAAAACAACATTGGAGTCCTGAAGTAACTGCTATCATGATCATACAGATGAAAAATATATTTCATCACTAGTCATTGTACAGGCAGCTTGTGCACTGATAATTATTTTTCCATTTGTTTGAAGAGAATGAAAGAAACACCTCACACAAGATGCCTTCTAAAATTACGGAAGTTATGTTAAAAGATTAAAAAGACAGTTTCTTGGATTACTTTTGTTTCTTTACAAATGGGCATATTTATAGAAAGAGATTCACTCAGGTACTTTAGAATTGCAAAAGTTAATTTAAATAAAGGTTACCCTTTAAACTATTTTTATTTGTTTGTTCCTACCATTAGAATGACACTCTCTTGCTTTGAACCGAGCGAGGTGGCGCAGTGGTTAGACACTGGACTCGCATTCGGAAGGACGACGGTTCAATCCCGCGTCCGGCCATCCCGATTTAGGTTTTCCGTGATTTCCCTAAATCAGTCCAGGCAAATGCCGGGATGGTTCCTCTGCAAGGGCACGGCCGACTTCCTTCCCCATCCTTCCCTAATCCGATGAGACCGATGAGCACGCTGTCTGGTCTCCTTCCCCAAACCAACCAACCAACCATCTTGCTTTGATTTTAGAAACATTAATCATGCCTGACATCGAATTCTTAATAGTGTAGGCAAGTTATAAAAAAAATGGTAGATGGAGTAATACAGAAGCCATAGGATCAGTTGTAAGCTTTTCTTCCTTATGTTTTCCGTACGTTTGTATTCTTTACATGAACCCAGGTTCTCACATCAATAACTGTAGCTATTTTTCTGTTTCCATATATGTATTTATTCAAACTTTTCATTATATCCAGTTCTTAATAGCTGAAACATTTTCTTTGACTATTTTATGTCTCCAATTTCCTCTGAAGAGTAAATATCTGCTTTTTAGAGAACACTAATTTACAGTTTAGAGAGGACAATGAATGTTTCATATATATTTTAAATTATTTTGCACACATTTATTATTGTCATATGGATTGGATCAACCCAGTTGCATCTTGCTTTTTTTGCATCTCTGACTTCCAGTTTCTTCATACTGAATTTAATTGTCTTTGGACACACTCCTCTCACATGACAAAAACTTGCAATAAATTATTTTTTTACAGTAACTATGTTAGTTCCTTCTTTTACCTTTTGTAGTGCCCAGTTAACCTTTTTTTCCTTTCTTAAAGTACTGTATTCTTCAACCAACACTTCTCAGTTGTTTATGTATCTGAAAACTTCAGTAAAACTTTTCTTTGCAGAAGTTCCTGCAAAATAATTTCAGTTAGGTTTTAAAGTTATTACAAAACTTATTATTTCTTCAAATGTTCTGATCTTTATCATTTTTGAGATTCCAAGCCTTTTAATCATTAAGTCACTTTTTATTTGTTCCTCATTTTGAACTGACACTCCTTCTCCCTGAACCTGAAATGATGAATTAGTAAAAAAAGTAAAACATAAATAATGCAGTTAGTTATTCTATTAAATTACAGAAGGAAAACAAGTGGCAAATAAGTATAAAATTAGCTGTTACAGTCATAGGGTGAAAATTATTGTTGATGTGACACAGAAACTGTGAGAGCATCAGGAAAAAGGGAACTGGGTATTTATCTATAGAAAGGAAAACCTATATTTAAAAAAAAAACTCAATATATTTGTTGTTATATCAAAATAGGCAGTTATATTTTCTGTTTAAATGTTGAATAAATTGAAAGTGGCATCTATTATGTATATCAAGCTTATTTAAATGACAACTAAGCAATACAACAAGCAAATAGTGACTTACGTGACACATCTCCTTTAGAGGTTCATATGAATTAACATTTACTGATATGTTAAAACTTAGAATCATCTCTGTTATGATGCAGAATATACAGATGAATTGATAAATAATTGTGATAAAAACTAAGATCAAAATTCTTGAAGAGTGCACAGAAGAGTTCTTGTAGAATTACAAGAACCATGAGTGAGTTTAATAACGAAACTGTTAATAGCAAATATTGACATATTAAACTCAATTACTTCGAAAGAGAAGTAACCTTAGCTATTCAAATCTGAGGTATAATTTTGTTGTTACTCATTCTGTGCAGGGTTATTATTTTGTTTTGTGTTACTGAGTGTAATAATGTCATAAAAATTTGAGTCAAAATTGAATCCTTCACTTATGGGTGCTGAGGTTTTTGGTCAAGGACTATGTGCCTTTAGAAAATCTGTCATTCACATGAAATGGATGTACTGAGCCAGAAAACATTGCAGCTGAATAACTTTGGTTTTGACTGTAGAAATGGGTGTATAGCCAAGATGTAGCAAAATATAATTTACAACTGTACAACTTTTATTCAATGGTATCATGAAAAATCTGTCTGACCAGAAAATGCTACAGAACTAATAACATTAAAAATTTGCTTAGCAAACGTTCTTTTCCCTATGTGTTTGTCTTATTATTCTTCACTTTGTAT
Organism: Schistocerca americana; assembly: GCF_021461395.2. Classification (NCBI taxonomy): domain Eukaryota; kingdom Metazoa; phylum Arthropoda; class Insecta; order Orthoptera; family Acrididae; genus Schistocerca; species Schistocerca americana. The sequence continues at coordinate 121,549,871 of NC_060130.1, forward strand.
TTCTGCAATCATTACTGCTTAAATCTATTCTCTCTCTCAATTACCAAGCCAAATGGCTCTTCTTTGATAGTGAATTTTTTTCTTAGATGTGTTTTATTTCTGTTATGAGTTTTGAAGTAATATCTTCTCTTGTGAATCTTTGCTATTTTCTTTCTGGTTGTAGCATTTTTCCCTCACAGTTATTCTTCCGGGAATCTTGAATATTTTTTTCTTTCTGCATTTCCTTACCTTTTGCTTCACTTATGTGTGTTCATCCCTAATTTCTTCAGATTCCAACTGTCAGTCTGTTCATGTTGTGCAAAATTCCTTTGACAATTCTATGTGAAATAGCAATAAAATGCTGAAACCGTGTTGCAGAGGACTTTATTTGGTCAATCTGATTGTGAATTCATTCAAATCAGTCAAGATTAATATTTCTCTTCTATATGTATCTGTTGAACAATGGAGAAATAATGTATACAACTGTATACAGTGTGAGGACTGAATAGATTCTTTCATCTAAATATCTCATAGTAGATACGTCAAGTCATCATTGGATGGAAACATCATATGATGAATTACAGTGTAAATACATCCTGCATTTAACTGCACATAACACTATAATAAAGAAGAGGTTTCACCTTCTTTGTTCCGCAATCACTTCAGCTACCTATAGTGTTTTTCAGCATTTAATATCTACTAATCTCCTCAGTATATCCATCTTGTTACTATTTTGACAATCATAGTTAATTTTTAATCTTCACGCCTGCAGGGATTTGATGTAGAGCACCTAATTGATAGTGTTTTGTCCTGTGGACTAAATTTATTAATTTGGTTATCATATTCTGTAGGTCAGTCATGAAGAAGAACCTTCGGGGATGTAGAATGAGCCAAGCATATGTTAGCAGAGAGAAATAGTTGGTAGAAGTTAATTAAATCGACACTATCAACAATTAACTATCAGTGAACTACAGTATTTTATCTACAGTAGCAGACTCTATAAATGAACATATTGAAATGAATGGCAAAGGTACTACTTTGAAGAATAACAATACTCCCATGCCCATAAGAAACAGTTGCTGCTTAGATCTTTTCGTTTCTTTCAGACATGATCTCTATATTTGGTGCTTAACAGTGGTTACTGTTCCTTTTCCATTTTTAAAGTAGCTGTAGATTTGTTTATGAGGTTCCAAATAATTACTCATCTATATATACTACATCTCATTACAAGATTACATTTACTTAAATGTAGTATCAGGTTTGTTTATGTAACTTGTTTTATCAATGCAGTGGTGAAACAGAAAATGTTATGAGTCATCTGAATTAGCTTCCTAGTATTTCTATGTAGATACATGCTGGTTGGACCTATCTGGCAACAGAATTACTTTAAGGCAAATTTAGTTTACCATACAATATGTTCCCAAAGTATATTGCTTAATTGCAGTTGTATACAAAAGAAAATTAATTTTGTGTATTAACTATCCTCTTAAATAGTGCAACAAGCCACACTGTAACAAAAAGTTGAGAAGCAATCTTCATCCAAAAAATAATGATAATCAAATTAACCATCTTTGATTGATAACTCCTGAAGCATTGACCATTGCAATAAGTCTAGAAACATAATGTAGACACCAGTAGCTGTAGGTGTCCTCTGATGGAAGTACCAATAGCCTTGTCTCTCGTATTTTTACTAATTAATTTAGAAATGTGCAAACTATATCTTGCTGGTGGATTTATTAGATTCATTAACATAGTTCAGTATATGAACAATTATTGAAAACAATTTTCAAGATGGTGATTATCATCAGTTATCTATCTTTGATATTATTGATCCCATGCAATGCACATTTTTGTTGATACATGTCTATTCACAAACTTGCACTCATTTATAATATAAATACAATGATAAGGGTTATTTATTTATCAGACTGTTCAATAATTTCATTGAATTTCGAACATTTAAGTGGCTATCCACTCAGGTTAAACTTAACATACCAGTAAGGGACTATGAATGACAAACCTTTGTAGAAGACATAGCGGATTAGAATTATTTGCTGTCCACTGAAGAGGATGCACCTAAAAATAGAATTAAAAGTTTTAGAAAAAGTTTAATGGAAAATATCTATGCTTCATAGGCAAATCACCCCTACGATTGTTGTATTTTGAAGCATTTACAGTAATCAATTAGGTAACAAATTTCATTGCCATTACATTTAAGGCAATCAGGTTGGTTTCCCTGAATGATATTTGTTTTATCAATGCAGTGGTGAAACAGAAAATGTTATGAGTCATCTGAATTAGCTTCCTAGTATTTCTCAGTAGATTTTTAATTTAGTACTAATCCTTTAATAGTTGACATCTTTATTCACATGAAAGTGATTTATATACTAATAGGTGAAAGTTAACAACTGTATATGCATTCTCACATGAATCACAAGATGAAAGACAACCTTCATATATGTGGCATGAGTCAAGGTTAACAGAAATATCTGTACAAGTGATTTAAATTATATTTGCTTTCTTGATCTGAGCTACTAACCTGAAAAATTTACAGCACAGCATTGGGATAGTAATGGAAAAATGTACTAGTTGCTTCCAGGTAAATGTACTGTAGAAAAAGTACAATGAAGCTGATGACAATCTGGAGGCTCCAAGTCATGATTACGAAACATTCAAACTATTAGGTTTTCACATAGACAAAAATCTCAGTTGATGGGTCCACATCAGCAAGTTATTTGACATTGTATGATCTGTCTGCTGTAAAAACTGAAGAACTGTAGTAGCAATGAATTCCTGTTGTGTGTGTGTGTGTGTGTGTGTGTGTGTGTGTGTGTGTGTGTGTCTATGTATACACATTCTTCCACTCCCACTTGCATCCTGTAGTACTAATATGGAGAGATCTGTAGGCTCTAAATTAGTATTAAATGGAAAAGAAAAGTTATCAGATGTAATACAGGACCATGCAAATAATGTAAAGGTTATTTTTATTGGCTGAATACTCATTCATTCAAACACCATGTTATGTACATCCAATTATGAAGGAGGACTTTCAGATATATGCAATGACTCACTTAATATTTTAAGAGGCATAAGCAGGCAGGATTGGCTACTCTGTAATATATTTTGCCTGAAATATCATCATAATCTGAAGGGTCACTGCTTCTCAGTGGTATCGTGGTTTTTGTGATCTCTATCAACTGATTACACTAAAATGATGTTTGATAGTGGAGTATGAAGATGTCTGACAGCACTAGCCCTAAGCATTAAATGAAACTATCTGGAGCCTGAGGTGCTTTGATTCAAGATGTCAGATCCCTTTCTCTCAGTTTCTGTTGTCTTTGTTCATGACCTGTTGTAAAGGGAAACTGGATGCATATTATCATAAGAATAGTTTTAAAAAAGAATTAAATTTCTAATCTACTATGTGCCTTTCTGATGGTTCATCCTATAAAGTCTCTCTGACTCTTAATTTGCTATTGTGTGGTGTAGTATGTTTTATTGTATTGATAAACAAAGTTTTTGACGTACCTTATTAGTGCCATTTGACCATCATATCAGGATAAACCATTTAACATAGGCTCACATCTATTCCAGAAAAGGCAGATTTAGAAAAAAATTGCTAATTGCAGCTGAACTACATCCTTCTCATCTCTTGTGAATGTTACTGCAATGATCAAACCAATGACGGACAGCAGAAACTCTGAATGCCCTTGATCAGAATTATTTGAGTGAATTAAATATTGAAGTATCCCATAATGACTTACCAGTTATTTCTAAAAGATATAATTAGTTGCCTCTGTTACTGCTTAGTGAAGTTTACAGCATTTGAAACTGGGGGGTCTGTACTCTGCCATAATTACTATTATGTATGTTTCATAGCCTATCTCTGGGGCACAGTATTCAATTGGCTGTTCATTACAGTATTTAGGTCTCTGGCCTGGGAATCGATTTCCACTTTTTATGTACACAACCCATTTCTTTTTCCTTATATTACACCTTTAGTATTGTGATATTAGCTTGTATCTATCTAGGTGCATGTGTTCAGTTTCTGTGACTCCCACATGATATTCTATTATACATAGCATACCTGTTGAAATATTTTTAGATGTTTCTATATTTTTGTGTAGTGTTGTGAAAAGGTCAACTTTCTTATTCCACAAGCTTTTTGTGCTCTGATGCAAACATTTAAATGTGTCATGACTCTTGCTAATTCTGCAGTCAATATTGCTATTTTTTGTTTCAGCTGTTGTAACAATGTGTATACCTGTTCACAGGCTCTGCTACATCACTCTCTTTCTCTTTCTCTCTCTCTCTCTCTCTCTCTCTCTCTCTCTCTCTCTCTCTCCCTCCCTCTCTCTCTCTCTCTCTCTCTCTCTCTCTCTCTCTCCTTCTTCTTCTTTCTAATCACCTTTAAACAGCCAAGTGAAACTATTTGAAATCACAGATGCTGGACTGCATTTATGTATTTCACAAAACATTTCACCCAGTTCTTACCATATTGTGGAAGTCACACAATCTTCACATCAGTGTGAGGAGTATTCCCAGATATTTGACTGATGTCAAACTCAGTTGCATTGTTAAGTTATGGTCCAAACTTTTCCCAGCACCATCAGCAGTCACTACATGATCTTTTTTTTTGCCAAGATCTTTCCCCAGATAGTCTAAACCCCAGTTAAAGTTTCTGAATCCTGTGCTTGATGCGTTTGGGGATTTTAATCAACTAAATTGATGAATACTAGTATCTCATAACTGATCTTTTTCAACAACTCTGTATAAAGTACTGACTGCTGTTTACCACAATATATAATTAGATTTCTTGTCCTTGGAATAGTGACTATTATAATCAGTCAGTATTTGTATAACACTATCGTCTTTAACAAGCTACATCTAAGAAAGTGTGATCTAAGCAGGTCAAGCCATGACCATAACACAAGAACTGGACATATAGTTAACATGCCATCTGAAAGTCCCTAAAAGGTCCATAATGATTACAAACATATTTGTCTTGTCCATCTCTACAACTTACTTGGAAGTCTCTACAAAGGGTTCACAAATAAACTAATAACTAGTTGCAAAATGGATTAAAAGTATAGGAGATTACTCTGCTAAGAAGTTTCAGAAGTGTATGACAAATGATCTACCTTTTTTATGTTATTGACCTACAGATAAGCAACAGAGTGCATTATAAATCAAAATACAAACAGTGCAATTATTTTCTATTATGTAATCATTTATTATTACCTGTAAAAATTCTCAGAAGAGAATAAATAGTTTGGCAGTTGTATTTGGTAAGAATGGAGATAAGGAACTTAACATACTGTGGTCATTAGATGCAGTTACTTGTGTACCCTAGGACTTAATGGTACAGTACTGAATTAAGGTGAATGATTTATCTACAAATACACAAGAGGAGACTTCACTGTGAACAGGGTAACAGTAAGCAATTGATGACAGAAACTATGTAATTGCTGCTTTGAGGTATAAATATGTATAAACAGGAAAAAATATAAGTAAATTTAAAATATATCAGAATGAACCAAGAAAAATGCTTTATTCCCATGCACCATAATTGGAATAAAACATCAAATATATGAGTTGGAATGGAAAACCAGCAACACAGAATATATTATAATGAATCTATGAACACTAATGTCCTTGATATTGGATGTGCTGATATAATGCAAGCAATAGTTTAGCATTAGTAAACAGACTGAGTTAAATGCCATCCAAGAAGAAAAGAATAGCCCAAATGCTGCAATGAAACAATCACATACACACCATGAAGTTAACAAACTTTTATGCTGTTGATAGAAGAGGCCACATAATATTTTTGTGTTGAAAACAAAAACGAATTTTGTTCTGAAAAGGTTGTATCAGTGCTCAATAAAATACTTGATGTATTGCTTTAGAATTAGCTGAATGCTTATTAGGAATACATCGTTTAGAAATGACTTGTAAAGAGAGGAATTATGATTCATGTCTATTACTGCACAAATGGGGGCTGTAAATGTTATGTGAGAATGGAGGAAACTAACACTAAATATGTTTCAGACATGTGAAAAACAACTATAACGAATTTTTTGTTAAAGAGGACAGCAGCTGAACAACGAGTACATTGTCCACCATGTTTATCATGCTGGCACACATTTTATTAATTCCATATTCAAATGTCAGTCCAGTTTGCCTAATATCAGTTCCTAATTTTTTATTTTTACTTTTTCAGCTATTAGCCAAGGTTGTTACTCTAACAAGGCCAAAGCACATTCATTTCTCTTCCTTCCAAAATCATCAATAATAAATCCACTGCCAAGTTTGTCCGGGTAGTTTAGATGCCAGTAGATGCTAAATTTTTTGAAATTCACACCTATAATAATAAAAATTCAAATTAAGGTTCATTCAGTTTGTAAATATCATCATTAGAACTCATGAACAGGATGATTATGGATTCACAGGAATTCAAAGTAAAATCATAATCAATAGGAGCAGAATAACAACTGCATAGCAATGTTACTGAAAAAAAGGTAGAGGCAGAGTACACTGTTTTTGAGATCTTCTTGCTTAGCATATGAATTACTAGAAATAAACTTGATTGTGTGTAAAGTGAAAGACGGAAATGGCATTACACATTAAAAAATTACAAACTAAAATAATTCTGTCTTGGAAAAATTTTGTATGTATTGCTAAAAAGTTAAGATCATTGTAAGGAAATTACCTGATCGAACTTGAACCAAATCTGTCATTTTTTTATAGTCCTAGTGCAAATGAGACATTAAATCCTAAGAAAAAAATGATGATTCAAAGATAAATTTTGCACTCCCATCAGATTTTAAACTTGTAGTAAGACATGGAACTATGATCTGTTACACATGTTATATCATGTGGTTCCCATTTGTGTTTTACTAATGTGATGAGATGTCCACATATCCTTGAAATTCATTCAGTGTAAAACATTATTGTGTACAAACAAGAAGCTGTCTTTTTGATGTAATACAGTTTCCAGTTTTGTTGTCAGCAGCATTTTGTTAATAATAATGTCTTGTCCTTGCCTGTCCTAAACTTCTCTCTCTTACAATTATTACAATCAATAATGTTTCAAAATCAATAACACAATATTTTTACATTTTCACAGCAGTTAACAAGCTTCAGTCCTTTTTTATTGTCCTTATTTTGTATAATGCAAATATCTATCTCCCATTGCCCGACAGTAAACAATAGCTTGGCTGTTGCTTGACTTATTAATCATATGAAAGAACAAGAGGAAACAAATACAATCCCTTTGTCAGATAAATAAAAGATTTGCTTGAAAACAGAAAGATTCATGATTTTTAATACAAACATTTAGAGTTTCTCCTTCGTAAACCAGTATTTCCAACATAGTTTTTATTACTATATCCTTTTTTCCTTCAGTTTGCAGAGAAATGATTATATACTTAAGCAATGTCAGCATTTGTCACACTAAATTCAATACTCTCCTTTTTCCCTTTATTTTACAGAGAACTGATTATTTACTGAAGCAATGAGATAATTACTCGCACTAAGTACAACAGCTGCTTCCTTCATAACCTCCCATTGGGAATGGCATTATTGTAACAGAAAACATGATATATTAGGATTTAAGATAATTTTTGAATTAATTGTTACATTTTGTCAGGTTAAAATCATCTCATTCTACCTGTTACATGATCTAGGGTCCATAATTATGACTTCTCACTATGATCTGGAATGATTTAATATTCAATAGAAGTGTGCCTTACTTACTCAGACTTAATTTTAGATTACTGCCTCCTCTTTATCACTAATGTGTTGGATGTTGCATTGGAAAATGGCATTGATATCAAAACTGAAGTGATTAAATTCAAATACCAACTACTGTTCCTTAAGGAAGTACAAAAAACATGTCATAGGGGAACATTACTACCCTCTATACTATCCACACATTTGTCATATGATCTTCTTGTTTTCAGCTGCATAATTTTACATCCAATGTGCCATAAAAGCACTTTGTTTTCAAAATAAAATATGTTATGTCCCATGACAATATTTCAAAGATCAGCCTTGACAGGGTGGATACGTGTTGATTAATGTGAAGAGTATTGTATATGTTGCACACTTTTTTATCAAATCACTAAATGTGCAGATATATCTGCATCTACATGCATGCTCCAGAAGGCATTATATGGTGTACAGAGGAAGGTGCAATGTACCAGTAATAGTCATTTTCCTTCCTATTCCACTCGCAAATGGAGCAAAGGAAAAACGAGTATCTATATGCCTCTGTAAGAGCTCTAATTTCTCTTAGTTTGTCTTTGTGGTTCTTCCACAGAATGTACGTTTGCACTAAAACTGTTCTGCAGTCAGCTGCAAATGCCTGTTGTCTAAACATCCTCAACAGTGTTTTGGGAAAAGAACATCTTCTTTCCTACAGGGATTCCCATTTGATTTCAGAAAGCATCTCTGTAACACTAATGTGTTGACTGAACCTACTAGAAACAAATGTAACAGCACATTTCTTAATCGCTTCAATGTCTTCTTTTAATCCAACCTGGCGGGCATCCCAAACAATGGAGGAATAATGAAGAATGAGTTGCACATGTGTACTATATGCAGTCTCCTTTGTAGATGAGCTACACTTACCTAAAACTCTCCCAGTAAACTGAAGTTGACCATTCACCTTCCCTACTACCATCCTTACATACTCATTTGATTCAATTCGCTTTGAAATGTTATGGCCAGATTGTTAATTGAGGTTACTGTGTTACGTAGCCCACCACCAATACTGTATTTGAAGATTAAAGGATTGTTTTTCATACTTATCTGCATTAAACTACTTTTTTCGACATTTAGAGGAGCTGCCATTCAGCACAAAAGGCAGAAATTCTGTCTTGGTCAGCTGGTAACCTTATGCAGTCACTCAATGATGATACTTTCCCATACGCTACAGCATTATCAGCTAACAGTCACAGGTTTCTACTCACATTGTCCATCATATCATATAAAACAAGAATGGTACTATCACACTCTCCTAGAGGACTCCTGATGATACCATTCTCTCTGATGAACACTTGCCATCAAGGACAACATGACAACATAATGCATTTTAATACTTGAGAAGTCCTTTGAGCCACTCACATATCTGGGAACCTATTCCATACGATCTGACATTTGTTAACAGTCTGCCAAGGGGCACTATGTAAAATGCTTTCCAGACATCTAAGAATATGGAACCTTCTTGTTGCCCTTCATCTGTGGTTCACAGGATATCATGTGAAAAAAGGGCAAGCTGAGTTTCACATGAGTGATATTTTCTAAATCCATGATGATGTGTGGTCAGGTGCTTTTCTGCTTCAAGAAAATTTATTATATTTCAAGTTAGAATACGTTCAAGAATTCTGCAGCATATGGATATTATGGATATGGGTCTGTGGTTTTATGGGTCCATTCTTTTACCCTGGACTTTTTTCCAATTGCTTGGGACTTTGTGCGATAAGTGCAAACTAAGTAAGGAACAAATGCCATAGATTACTCTCTGTAAAATCAAATTGGGAGTCCATCCAGACCTGCTGACCAATTTGTTTTCAACCCTTTCAGTTGCTTCTCAATGCCATTTCTTCTGTGTCCTCCATATGGGAGTCTGTGTGATGCTTAAATGATGGTATGTTTGTACAATCCTCCTGCGTGAATGATTTTTTAACTTCAAAATTTAAAATTTCAGCTTTTGTTTTGGTGTCTTCTATTGCCACACAAGACAGGTAAACCAGTCACTGGATAGAAGCTTTTGACTCACTTAGGACTTTTACATAGAACCAGTATTTTCTTGGGTTCTCAACAAAGTCTTTTGCTAATATATAACTGTAGTAGTTGTTGTAAGCTTTGCACATCAGTCTTTTTATAGACATACAAATTTCTACTAACTTTTGCCATCAATATTTCTGTGTTCTTTTTTAAGCTGGTAGTGCAATAATCTCTGCTTCTTCAGCATTTTCTGAATTTTCTTATTAAACCACAGTTAGTATTTTCTGTTTTTAATCAACTTGCTCAGCACATATTTTTTCAGAGCACAATTTACAGTCAGTTTAAACTTTGCCCATAATTCCTCTATGTCTATCATGCTGCAACTAAATGATACTGATTCATTGTATGCTTAGGACACTAACAACTGCTTATCTCCTCTTTCTCCAATAAATACCTTCCTAACCTTCGTGACAGCTTAATTAACTTCAGTAACCATCCCTTCTATGATGAGATCATGATTACTAATCTCTATCTCTATACTGATGCTGTTGGTAATCTCAGGTCTGTTTGCAGCACAGGGTCTAAAGCATTTCAATTTCATGTGGGTTGTCAAACTAGCTACTCAAGACAGTTTTCAGAAAATTTGTTCAGAACTATCTCACAAGACTGTATGTTCTGTCTGTCCCACCTGCAATGAAATCATAGATGCCCCAGTCTACATTTGGTAGGCTAAAGTTGCCTTGAACTAATGTTGCCCAATCAAAGTATTTCTGTGCTACTGAGCACAAACTTTCTTCGAATGATTCTACAAGAGTTATAGTAGAATTGGATGGCTCCCAAAATCATCAAATGGCAAATTTGAGTTCACCGAGGCCAGGTAGTCCGGTCCAGATAACTTTACAGTTTGACTTGATTTCAGCTTCAATAGAGATAATATTTTTGTCAACTGCAATGAACAGTCATCCTCCTTTAGTAGCCAACCTTCTCCTGATATACATTCCATGTATTGTTAAATGTTTCAGAGCTTTCTAGGTCAAGTTTGATCCAGCTCTCAGTTCTGTGAATAAATTTCAGTGTGACATCTTTGCTGGAGGGCAGTGGATTCAGGAGCTTTATTACAACTACTTCAGCAATTTACTGGTGAAAGTTTGACAGCCAAAGAACCTTTATTTCCTATGTGATCTGATCTTACTTTCTACGTATTGACTGTGAGCATTCATCTGAGGACATCAAGCTATCGCCTATCCTAGAAAGCCCCATGTGCACTCCACAAGGGCTCTGCTACCTGAGTAACTGCATCCTGTGTGTTGTGCACCCTTGACCTAGCACTGGGAATCCTACAATTCTCCAGCCCATAATGCCAGTCCATTAATCTGCAGCCAAGATTATTACAGAACAGAGCCTCTGAATGAGAAACTCCAATCAGCTCCCAATCAAACGATCTTGATCAGTTCTGGATCTTGTACTGCAGTCCTTGAGCTCTGCTTGCAACCCATGATTGAGGCTAGCAACCTTCACCTCTTCTGTATGCCACATGTACAAGCTGAGGATTGCCTTAGAACTGAAGCAGTAGGTGCCGACATGAGGCACAGCCTACACATTACTACACCTTGCACCCTCAATAGCTGCAGAAAGAACCTTCTCCACACCTCAGATGAGGCTCCTAATCAGATATACTGAGCATAAAGCTCTGTACACTATTTTCTTAAGGGGCTCCATAATGTACCTAACATTGCAGCTTTGACAAATTTTGTATTTACATGGAAATAAGCCACAGTCTCTGCCCAAAAAATGAGTAATTTCCTGCAATAAGCATTTCTCATATACACAAAATTTCACATTCATCCATTCATTTGCAGAGATGCTGTTCACCTTCATTTCTGTCATCATGTTCTACAGCTGACTCCATGCTCTGATGATAAAACTCAAAGTCATTATAATGTTTCCACTTGGCATCATAATGTTTTGTAAGTAATGTGTCAGGGTAAGAATGCTTCATTTTCTTCAGGGATATACTTAATGAAAGAACATGAAAACTGATAGAAAATACATTCCTTTCCTTCTATAATACTGACTGATATGATAAATATCATACTTGTACAAATGTTTACTTCTTATAAACATGTGAAAATCATTTATTTCAAAAATGAAAAGTTGGACATAATCAAAATTGGCATTCTGCAGTGCACAGTACGCATTATACTAAAAGTATAGAAAAATTTGATGAAATTAAAGACTGCAACCTGAAAATGCCATAAAAACTGAAATCAAGTAACATTTAATTGTGATAAAATAATCCAAAACAGCAATCTTTTTCAGAAATTTTCAGGTTTGTCTTTTCTGCTGATCCCTCAATGATGATATCTTTCCATTTCAGTTTGGCTACAATATTAAGATCTGCATTCTGAAATTCATGTTATAAATCAAGTCATAATCTATTTTGCAAAGAAGAACCATGTTCTTAGTTATTTTATTTTCTACCCTAATTCATGTGTTATGGCACAATTACATGCCAAATCTGGATTTTATTGAAACGTCTTCATTGACTGTATTTTATTTTATTTTGAGTTTCTTCGTATAGCTCAGATACTGAACATAACTATACGACAATTACGTTCCTTTTTTTAACATTTTATTAATGAGCATTACATCTTATACATACATGTAGAGGCAATATATCAGTACAGATTTCCAAAACAATTGCTTTGCTAATCACTTAGTGTTGTCAACAGTTTCCTCAAATATAAAATAAGTAATAGTTTCTTACATCACAAATTAACACTAGCAGGCAAGAGTTATCTCATTTAAACTGGTCTCTGTTTCCATGATAATGACTTGTTTAAACTAACATTACAAAAATAGAGTTTGTTCGCTGTGCTCCATTCACTGTGTGCCATTGCGGCTTTAAGATGAACAGTCATAATTCTTTTCTACAATTGAGCGAGTTGGCACAGAGATTACAGCAATGGTATAACGTTGAGCTGTGTGGTTTAAATGTCATAAATCTTACTTGAGCTTATGTGTTTTACATTGTATCACCTTGTGGTTCCTTGAAAACTGGTACAGATGATTCTTTCCTGTATTCCTGCCCTCCTGAAATAATGTTCCACCAGTAATAACATCAATTTATATCTTCCTTCAGTCTTTTTTACATTTGTGCACTTCCAAGCTGACTTTTAATATCCTTCTTTTCATTCATTACATAACCAAATACACAGGTATCTGATTTCTTACACCCCCCTCCCCTCCCCCATATTTTTTTCTTTGCATTCACTTACATTTCTGCTCAAACTAGGTTGAGTTCACTTGAACTAGGCTATGTGTTTCTCTCTGTCAGATCTACCTAAATGAATCCCTTTTTTCTACTTGGAGAAGAAACTGACATTTCTGAAAGCTAAGAGTGCCGTTACTTGTTTTATGTGTATTAATTGTCTGTGTTGTGGGTTGTGCCCCATTGAGGTAATTATTGGCCAATCCATCTGTCTGTTTGTGAATTTATTAATGTGTTCAGTTTTTGTACATATTCTGCTAAGTAAGTTCAGATCTGGAATTCATTGGTTCAAGTAATAGAGCCAATATTACTGAGTATGTTATGGCTCTTAATATAACATGCCATTTCTTCATATATTATGATGCTATTACATTTATACCATGGGTTCCCAAACTTTTCCTCTGATGGAACATGTTGACAATCATGGTACTTTGATGGAACAACTTCTTTATTTTGACAGTTAATAAAAAAATTTAAAAATGAGAAGAACTTGTTTTATTCAGTGATTACTTCAATTCAAATTAACAACTAATACCACAGAAATTATAATGACATTTTAAAAAGTAATTAGTGTTGCCAAGTGTCCAAAAAATAAATAAACATGCAAAAATTAAAAATAACACAACATTACTAATAGTTTGTAGCAGAGCTTTTGTTCATTTCCTGCCAAAATGGCTATATGTCATGAGGAATCAATCATATCATTTCATATCCAAACAATATGACATATTCCAGGAGATGACCCATTTATGTTAACAATATCCATGCTTTCAATGTTCTGTACTTTGTTACAGGGAAAGCCAAGGATTTTATTACCTATACTGATGGAGATGCCCATATGTTTTCTTCCTTCTAACTCTAAAATCCTGCACTTCAGAAATTTTTGGGTGTCCTTTAAACAATTTAGCTGATAAGTACACAGGACAACAGTAATGTTTCATAATCTGTCATGGTAATATCACAAATTGGAATCATTATTCTTTTAATGAATTGAATTTAGTGTGCTTCAAATTGGCTAAACATTTGTTGTCATTGTTCTCTTCACACTTCAAAAAGTAATAATCTCTTCTTCTTCAGCAGAATTTCTTAAATTTATGAGACATAACCAGGTTGAAAGTTAAATTCACTAACTATACACATAATGTTTAGCCATATTTGTACACCTAGGAGTGCACTGTTACTTGTTTATCAAAGCCAGTAATTATATATTAATATATTGGGCATACTGCATCATATCACAATTCACAATACACTTCACTCATTAGTTACAGCTATAGCTTTTTGCTTCTAGTGACTTTTTCAATAGTCATTCCTCTTATTTATGTAGGGAGAAATGGTACTTTCATTTATGAGATAGATTAAGCATAAGTCTCCATGTAGGATGCAAATGACTTACATAATTACAAAACTTAATAATGTGTAGCATTGAGTTCAAAAGATGCATCCCATGTTAGAGAATTATGAGGTCTGTAATCTTAGGTGTTGAAGAATCTCTTTTTGAAAACAATATATGAATATTTTGACTCAAAGTATACCTGTTCTTAAAAGTTTGAAAACCAGATCCTTCTTTTATATAAACAACTGTAATTTATTGCATCATGTTTTAGAAAAAGAAAAAATTGTATGTATATAATCCATTTCCTCCTACTTAAATTTGCTTTATGCAGGTGAAAGCAGCTTCAGTTATAATTCTTAAAAGTGTCAGTTTCTTCATTCTTTCGTCATCAGATTTCAGTTTTACTTTTGCTGCTATTCCTGTGCTGGGTAATACAAGACGACACCTTGTTTCAAATGTCTTACATTTTTATGGGTAAATGTCCATAGGTATCTTAAAACATGTATTAATCTGTGTAACACAGGGACATACTTCCGAAAATATGTAATTATACATTCAGAAGTCATAATATTCTTTAACTTTGATTAAATGTTGAACTGTTCTATGAGGAAGCTAACCAACTGCTTACACAAGTGTTCAGTTAGTGGTATTTTTTCATTTAATCCTACAAAAATAGCTGTGAGCCACACGAGCCACATGCCAAGGTTAGTTTTCTTTCTTTCAAAATTTCCTATGTGTTAGAACCTACAAGTAACATGTGTCAAGGTACATATATGTATAGATACTAGATGTACACACACACACACACACAGATATATATATATATATATATATATATATATATATATATATATATATATATATATATATATATATTTTTTTTTTACAAAGATGATGTGACTTACCATACGAAAGCGCTGGCAGGTCGATAGAAACACAAACAGACACTTGCATACACACAAAATTCAAGCTTTCGCAACACACTGTTGCCTCATCAGGAAAGAGGGAAGGAGAGGGAAAGACGAAAAGAAGGTGACTTACCAAATGAAAGTGCTGGCAGGTCGACAGACACACAAACAAACACAAACATACGCACAAAATTCAAGCTTTCGCAACAAACTGTTGCCTCATCAGGAAAGAGGGAAGGAGAGGGAAATACGAAAGGATGTGGGTTTTAAGGGAGAGGGTAAGGAGTCATTCCAATCCCGGGAGTGGAAAGACTTACCTTAGGGGGAAAAAAAGGACGGGTATACACTCGCACACACACACACACATCCATCCACACATATACAGACATAAGCAGACATATTTAAATATGTCTGCTTATGTCTGTATATGTGTGGATGGATGTGTGTGTGTGTGTGTGTGTGTGTGTGTGTGTGTGTGTGTGTGTGAGTGTATATCCGTCCTTTTTTCCCCCTAAGGTAAGTCTTTCCGCTCCCGGGATTGGAATGACTCCTTACCCTCTCCCTCAAAACCCACATCCTTTCGTCTTTCCCTCTCCTTCCCTCTTTCCTGATGAGGCAACAGTTTGTTGCGAAAGCTTGAATTTTGTGTGTATGTTTGTGTTTGTTTGTGTGTCTGTCGACCTGCCAGCACTTTCATTTGGTAAGTCACATCATCTTTGTTTTTAGATATATTTTTCCTATGTGGAATGATTCCCTCTATTATAACCATATATATATATATATATATATATATATATATATATATATATATATATATATATATATATATATATATGCGCTTGTTCACTCACTATTCATGTACAACTGTGCTTATTGTGCTTTATGTGGAGAGACAATCTCCCTCATTTCACATGTATGTCAACTGAAGGTGCAGAAAGGATCTTCCCTTGTAAGAATAAACAAATCCAATTTTTTCAGCACATGCAAAAAGGTACAGATGGATTTATCATTTTGCTAAGTGTAAGTTTGTTTCAAGAAAGAGAATCTGATTAGGAACTATTCCAGCCACATGATAGGCAAATAAACTTTGAATCACTGTACTGTATCACTTTATGCCTTTATATTAAATTACAGTCTGCTTTAGATTTATCTTCTCTTTCATCTAATTCTTTTTTCTTGTTTCTAGTTAAAGGTCCATAAGACCATGGGATTTGAGGAAATAAAAATACTTGACTCATCTCTAATTGTAATATTACTTTTCTTGTCACTATACTTCAAGAAACTTGTCTGTTTTGAAAAATTGTGAACAAAACTATACCATTATAAAAGTCTTAATGAATTTTAAATGTGAGTTACAAATTGTAATTGCTTGAAACACTTCTAGCAATACCAGTATCTTCTTCTTCTTTCTTTTTCCTTTTTTCTTCTTTTTTGCATTATGAGGTACCAAAATGCAATGTAGTATCACACTGAAACATCACTGAACACTGCTGGAAGTGTGACCAAATATTTTGATAAAACTTAAATTATACATCATTTGTTATTTAATCTACACAGTGCTGTTGAACATAATATACATTTTGTTATGTTGTTGTAATCATAAAGTGAAAAGAACTTGAATAAAAGTAAACAATGTGTTGCAATATTGAAATGAATTTCATTGCTGTACTACTGTCTCATAGCCCATATAACCATACCGAAAATTTTTGGAAATCAATAATTATGTGTAATAACAAATAGGTAGCACATATAATTCCCTTTATTTGCACAGAGGTTTCATTTACCCATCAGTAACTCAGTTAAGAAATCTGTTTAGATTTTTGTAGGCAGTGGGTACTGGAATTTGCAAAGAACAACAAGCATAATTTCATGATTATTCTGCAACTGATGAAGAGAAAACTCATATACTGTCCAACCTATTTCAATGATTCAATAATTCTATCTTGAACAGACTTCTAATAAAAAGGTAATATATTTTAATTAAGTACACATGAAATTTTTAATTTCATTGTCAGTTTATAGTTCATTCAATTTGTCTGTGACAAAACCTCACCTCTGTACAATTACTGCGATTTGGTCATCTTGAATTTAGCTAGCAGTTTTTCACTAAGTGCTGAAAAACATGGTTGATGGAAAATTAAACGTTCATGCCCTTTTTACTTCTGAGTTTTTGAATTGGTGAAAGGTCAAGGTGGTATTAAAAACACATTTAAAAAAACAGGAAAGGTGGATGAATGGTCAGAAATTTCTTAGCTAATGAGTAATAGTAGGGAGAAGTTTCATACCATTGTACACTGGAAAATTGGCAATTTAAGACTCATTGGCACCAAAATCACTGATAGTGATCTTTTTCCCCTAACAAATGGTTTACAGAGGTAGTTTCTATCTTAGAGTCATTGTGTGTTTATCATTAAGTATGAAACGTCTCACTTGACTTTTGTAGTGAAATAAATATCATTTGGCTTTCCTTTTTTAAAATGTTGCATTTTCATATTCTTACTTCTTTCACTTCCTTTCTAGCAATGAACAAATAATTTCAGTCATCTCTTTATAAGATGTGGGGCATTATAGCTAAGTTTGAAGGATGTTTTAAGTTGATACAACTGTAACTGAGAAGACATTAAGAAGCTGCTTTTGAATAATGAAATATCACATACTGAAGGAAGAGTATACACATTGTAAAATCTCTTACCATAATTTGAAATATTGCGTTATGAGGCTACTCACTTACACATCAGTCTAAACTATCAACCGGAGCACAGGGCTTCGAGTATGGTGTTAATATGGATTCACTCACTCACTCACAAAGAATATAGTGCAGCGTACTCTCATGTTCATCCATTAAATGTTGCCAGTCAATCAGTTTCTTGCTAAGAGAGTAACCTTGGTAATTATTAATTGCCATTCTTGACTAATTTGTGGAAGTGTTTTCTCTATAACTGCTCAGATTATTGAAACAATATTAAGATAATTTGTTACTTAACAGCAGTGTTCTTGTACTGACTGCTATACAAGGTTTATTTTAAATGTTCCAAAACTAGAGAGGATAACAAATCTGTTCATTACAAAATTTAAATTATATTGGTTTATTTGTGTTGGTAAACTTGTGGTTTCATTTACAAATTCTTTCAACTGTGAAAACTGAGGTCATTAAACACAAAATTCAGTCAGTTCACAATTCAGTATTTCTGAACATAATAAAGTAATCTTCATCATCTGGAAATCATCTGAATACTGGAATTTACTGGCAAAGTACATCATTTACTAGTTATCACAAAAATTAGTTGAAATAACAGAACAGACCTATACACTGATGAAATGTGTGATCTGTAAACATTATTGAACCAATTTAACTAGTATATATCAATATACAGGAAAATTAATATGCTGTTGTGCTAAATATAAACACCTGATGTTGAATTGTTTATCATTACTATTGAATATTTCATTGGTATTCTACAATTGTTAGATTCTAAAACAAGAAACTTACTACTTATATATCTAAAAACAAAGATGTAGTGACTTACCAAATGAAAGTGCTGACAGGTCGACAGACACACAAACAAACACAAACATACACACAAAATTCAAGCTTTCGCAACAAACTGTTGCCTCATCAGGAAAGAGGGAAGGAGAGGGAAAGACGAAAGGATGTGGGTTTTAAGGGAGAGGGTAAGGAGTCATTCCAATCCTGGGAGCTTGTGTCTGTATATGTGGGGATGGATATGTGTGTGTGTGCGATTGTATACCCGTCCTTTTTTCCCCCTAAGGTAAGTCTTTCCGCTCCCGGGATTGGAATGACTCCTTACCCTCTCCCTTAAAACCCACATCCTTTCGTCTTTCCCTCTCCTTCCCTCTTTCCTGATGAGGCAACAGTTTGTTGCGAAAGCTTGAATTTTGTGTGTATGTTTGTGTTTGTTTGTGTGTCTGTCGACCTGCCAGCACTTTCATTTGGTAAGTCACTACATCTTTGTTTTTAGATATATTTTTCCTACGTGGAATGTTTCCCTCTATTATAAACTTACTACTTACATTTTTAAGAGCACAAATGTACCTGGATTTAAGAAGAAATGTGCTCGTTTCTACAATTCAGTTTCAAAAGCATGATAAATACATATGTCAATGCTCTTTGACTCCTCAGTAATGATGTACTGTGCAGTTTTCAATTATCCTGAGAATGTTGCCTGAATTAAGGGAAATTAAGTTTGTCTTCCAATATCAGCAGAGGCACTAAATTGAAACCATAAAATCTATTGACTGAAATGCTCATATGCTTCATTGTATGGAATGGAACATATAAAAAGTAAATTTATTTGGAGAAAGTCAAAATAAGACAAAAATTTTTGAACAGAGACAGCTGTAGAAAAAAGTTATCTTATCAGAATGACTGAAAATGTAAATTTAAATGATGCAAGTGTCTGAACATTTGTTGTGAGTTGCTACAGGAAATCAAAGATGACTTCCTGAAAAAAGAAACATAATTAGAAAATGAAAATAAAAAATGTGTCATGGAGGAAGGGGCTTGAATTAAGATTCAAAAACAGACCATATTTTAAAAAACAATGTGGATATTCAATCAGAATAACAATATATGGAGATACTTCAAGTTTTGTTTCCTCACAAGTGTGAAGTACTATTTGTTAAAATTGGCACACAAAATATTGTACCAACCATTGTGTAGTTTTGTGTGTTTGTTGCAAATGTTCTTAGAATATGGACCATGAAAAGATCATGTTTCATTAAATGCTAACTGTCAAACTAAAGTTGCCGCATCTTTTGTAGTGTAATAAATATTTACAGTGCCAGTAACAATTAGAATTTATAAGGCAATAATTCCTTACTCATGGTTATTTAAATAGTTCTGATATTTAGCAATGACACATGCTTATTGAACCTTACCCATGATGAACTTATTATTTGAAAAAAAAAAAAAAACAGTTAAATGTCATGTGTTTCTCTAACAAAATTGACACATCGCATTTACAACTTTAAAAGCTACTATCTAACCACATTTACAAATATGCATATTAAAGAAAAATGTGAAGTTTGCTGGAAATTACACAAATAAAGATTGAATACATTGTTTGATACTACAAATTTCAACAGCTTTGCTTTTATGGAAGGTTGTAGAGCCCTGGTACATAACAGCACTGGTCCTGCAATAATTTTTTGAAAAAAAAAGTTAATGGAATTTGAAATAACTTCTGAGTTAACTGTGTGAACAGTGACAGTTAGCATATAATATGACATTTTGTGTTTTCTGTGAAATTATATATAGAGAACTAACAAGAAACAAAACTGACTGGCAGAAGAGTAGGTGGCAGTTTTTAAATATATGTGTCATGCCATTATAGTGCTAAGCAGATAAATATATGCTTCCTTAAAAGATAAGAAATATAACGTGTCCCATTTGACAGTTAGTGTGATAATACACTGAATAGATTTCATTTCCGTAACATTAATACTAAACTGTAGGAATTGCATCTTATATAAACTGTAAGATTGCATCCAATTTGTTCTTAGCAATACACACATATTTTATTTCAGTTTTCAAAATGCACAGTATTCCAACCCATTGTCCATTCTCTGTGGGTTTTGTTTATGAATCTCTTCCACAAATTCTGTGTTACCGGATTACTATTCACCTAGCCCATTTTACAGTGGTGTTATTTATACAGAGTGGCACATGAAGAAATGGTCCCCAGTACAGACACTTGCCAATTATGCATGAATTGTTGCCCACCATGAGCAAATGAGTAGATAAACATGTAGTAATTATATAATAAAGAGGTAAAAAACAACCTAATGGAGAGGTCTATACTTATTGAATTTATCTTGTCTTTTATGTTACATTACGTGCTGAAAATGACCTCCTTGTGCTTCAGTGCACTTTTGTGCATGCTATTACATGTTAATATACACTTTATGCAACTCTGCACATCAATTCTGAAAATTTTGTTATGAATATTCTCCTTCAAGTCTTTTAACATTATTGGGTTATTTGTGCACACTTTTCCATTTAGATTCCACCACAGATAAAAGTGACAAGTGGTTATGTCACAATTGGTTGGATCTGGTGAACATGGTGGTCCCACCAGTCCTTTGCTGACAGTCCTTCCTTCTGTCGAGCTTTCAAGAAATATGTACAACAGTGTTTACTGTTGTTTCATAAAATATGGGACCCACAATCCAACTTGCTGACATGGCACACCACAATCTCATTTTTTTCACTGTGAAGAAATTCCTCATTAATTGTTTAGGGATTTTATCTGCTATTCATTGAATTCACATGTCCTGTAAGATGGAACCAGGCTTCGTCAGCCAACATTTCATTCTCAATCATTTGACACAGCCACATACAGTAATTCACACATTTTGCCTCCTTCAATTCACAGACACATGCCATTTGGCAGGGTTTCATCTCTATATGGTGTAAAATACATGTACAAGAACTACCTGAAATGTTCACTTATTGCAACAATTTATGTGTTGGCTTCATTGAACTCTGGATCATTCGTTCTTGAATATCTATGGTCACAGCATGTGTACGAGTGGATGGGGCTCAATTCTTTTCCCATTTGCAACTGTCCCTGAAGTACACCACCTTGTCACAAAATCTTGTATACTGCCCTTTTCTGGTGTGGAAATGCCAGGAAACTTCTTCACAAAAATGTCCCATGTTTCCTTAAACAAACCAGTAAACACTATGTGTCCATTATTTCAATTCTTTCTTGAAGTGAATACATCTTGCTGAGATATTTACTTCACACATCTTAAGTAAATCACAACAGCTTTCATATTGACAATACAAACTGTAGTAAAAGCAGCTTTGAAACAATAGATGATAATTGGCTGGAAACAATGAGCAGTCTAGTACTCAGGGCTGAGTTTTCATGCACCACCCTGAAGGGCTCTCAGTATGAAAACTTAAACATTACATAAATATTTCTCAAACTTTTTGCCCTACTGTAATGTCCAAAGGAAGTATGCATAGTTTAGCTTCAAGAAAAAGTTATTCCCTGTTGCTTATTTCTATCATAATACCTATTTCTGCATTTTCCTCAGAATTTTCAGACATGGTAACTAACTTAAGTACATACTAGAACAGACATGGGCAAAATAATGGTATGAACACATCCAGTAATCTGTGGTTACAATTATGCTATGTACATATAAACATCCTGAACAGCACCTAGTCCTTATTTTGGTTTGAATCTATCTTGTTAACTTCCTAAAACACTAACAAATGAACATACACAGGATACATTTTGAGATATCTATCAATTAGATCACAATTGTTATGATTTTTTAAAAATTATATTATAATCCTGCTTATTCTCAAATGTTCATTATTACAGCAGGAAATTCCATCAAGACAAAGTCTAAAATCTTCTTT
Source organism: Schistocerca americana (assembly GCF_021461395.2). Lineage (NCBI taxonomy): Eukaryota > Metazoa > Arthropoda > Insecta > Orthoptera > Acrididae > Schistocerca > Schistocerca americana. The sequence goes on from NC_060130.1 coordinate 121,572,493, forward strand.
GAAAACAAATATCAAATTTGTATATGCTGTCTAACTTAAGGATATTGTGACGTTTCCAAGTATGTGGCGTAAGCATGAAAATATTCTGTAAAACCTACTAGCCGAAGACTATGGTATGCACGGAATTGTTTACCTATATATACAAAAGGCAGTGTCCTGGCTGACTGATGTATTATCACCCAGCCCAAACCGTTAACAATAGAAACTAGTAATTTGAAGAATGTGTTGTTATTATACTCTAGGCACGATTTAAGAAGCAATTTTTTTAAAAATCCATCCAGAAGGTGAAATAGAGAACGAAAGATTTTCCGAAAATATGTCATTATGTCATTTTTCAGGCAGTTTTGGAGCTAGATCTACTAAAACTGGTATTTGGATTCTCAGTGAGAAATAAAGAAATATGTGTTTCAGCATTTTTTGAAACGTAATCCCTAAGGGGGTAAAATACTGTGTTAAATATTTTTTTTTGAAAATAAGTCGTTATTAAAGAACTACTGAAGTATTTTTAAAGCTGCAGCTATGTAAACTGGTATTTCACTTCTCTGTTACACATAAAAGAACGTGTTTCAATGTTCTGTTAATCTAACTACTATGGGAGTGAAATAGGAAGTGAACATTTTTATGGAAATATTTCATAATGCAAGAATTATTGAAGCTAAATCTATGAAAATTTGTATTTGGCTTCTTTGTTAGAAATAAAAAATATGAAATTCACCTTTTTTGGAAATTCAACTCCTATGGGAGAAAAATAGGTGGTGAAAAGTTTTATGAAAATATTTCATTGTGAATTGTTTGATTATTTCATTGTGAAAGTATTTTTAAAGCTAAACTGCTATTTAGTTTCTCAGTTAGAAATTAAAAAATATGTATTTCACTGTATTTGGAAATTCAACCCCTAAGGGGGTAAAATAGGGCCAGACCAATTTGCTGCCTCATCACCGTTCAGCCCAAACTGCTAAGACAGAAACCTGAATTATGGAGAGTGTGTCAATTGTATACAAAATTGGGCCAGGCTGATTCACTGACTCATCATTGCCCAGCTCAAACTGCTAACAATACAAACTTGAAATTTGAAGAGTGTGTTGATCTTATACTGTAGGCATCATTTAGGCAGAGGCTGCTCAAAATTCCACTTCTAAGGGGTTGAAATAGGGGATGAAAGGTTTTTTGAAAGTATATCACTATTAAGACAGTTTTCAAAGTATAACTACAAAAATTGTTATTTCATTTCTCAATCAGGAATTAAAAAATCACCTTCTGGAAATTCAACTTATCTGGTATTTGACTTCTCAGCTGTAACTTAGAGAAATACGTGTTTCAGTGTTTTCAGAAATTCAGTCCCATGAGAGAGTGAAGTAGCAACTGCAAACTTGTATAAAACTATTTTGTTGTGAAAGCATTTTCAAAGCTAAATCTGTGGAAATTTGATTTGGCTTCTATGTCAGAAATAAAAAAAAAAAATGTTTTACAGCTTTTGTAAAGTCAACACCTAAGGGAGAGAAATATGGGGCAAATTTTTAAGAAAGTATTTGTTATATTTTTAAGCTAAATCAAGGAAAATTACTATTCCACTCTTTGGTTTGATATAAAGAAATATATGTTACAGGATGAAAGCTTCTATGGAAATATCACTACAAGAATGCAAAAGGTGTGATAAAAAAAAAAAAAAAAAAAAAAGCCCTTGAACTCCAGCTGTCAGACTCATTTTTTCTCAGAAGTACATTTTGGAATAGACCATGTTTCTATAACCTTAATTAGTGTGAAAAGATTAGAAGGTGTTGCAATTTGTGAACAATGTAAAAATTCAATTAAATGAAAAAAATCTGTGTAGACATACAGTCTATATTAGCTAATCAGTGGCACTAAGCTAGTTCATACTATATAGTTCGACTAAAAAGTACTGGTTCATCCATTATGTTCATCTTAGTCTATTTCAGTTCACAAAATTTTCCAGTTCACTTCTCATTTCCACAACTGAGGCACACTTACAGAATGTTTGTATCACCATCGAGGATTAAACAAAACAGTCAAATTATACATTTTGTTCACACATAGGGTAGTTTTCCTCAACATTAAAACACATATGAGTAAATCTCAACTATATTCTTTGAGTTAAATGTGTACTTGAGAGTATCAGTGTCCAAAGTCTGCTGCGGCTGGCACAAATGTGGATGGAGAACCCTATGCTTGGTGAAAACGTCTTCTATTGTGGGGTGAGTGTTGTTACACCATAAAAACCTAAAGTGGAAGTTGTTTTTGCTATATTAGTTTTAATTGCATGTTTATGCTTTCAAGTGTTTTAAATCTGTGATTCCACATTTCTTGCTTTGTAGTTTTTGATGCAAATTTGAAATACATTGCTAGTAGTGTCACACATAGTTGCAGTTTTGAAGGTATATTGGTAAAACTATATAGTCTTTGAAGATAGTGCTATGCCTCCTAAGTTTCATTTTATTGTAAATTGGTTCATGACATGCAAGACAGTCAGAAATTCAACTGAAAACCATTTAAAGTATTCCATACAGTTACAAGATGCACCACCTATTTGATAAATTCTGATACTGGATGATAATTTCAAGTGTTTGTGGGTGAAGCTGATGATACTTCCAAACCCACTCACTGCGAATCACTAGGTTTTGTGACTAATGCTATCCCTAATATCCCCTTTGCACACTATAGCAGTTGTGTGGTGCTAGCTGTTGTGGTTGAAGAGATACAAGTTTTTGAAGTGATCACCATCAAATTGTGGTGGTCACCAAGACATCTACTGTCTTCTTTGCATCAATGTATTCTTCAAGGAGAAGACTTCCAGAATGTTCTATAAAATTCCCAAGATTTTATTAATATGAATGTTTTGAATGTTCTAGAACATTCTTGAATACAATTTGGAGACAGCTTATATCACATTGAACCACACTTCAGGTAAATTGTCTTAAACGGTGAGTTGCATAACGAAATTACAGAAAAACGACTTATCAAAAATGTGTATCTGTTTATGGAGAGAAACTAAATAAAGAAAGAATTTTTGTGTAAGTGAATGATTTCAGAATTAAAAAATGACATAATTTATTAAAACCCCCATCATCAAGTGAATAATATAATACCAGGGGAAGGAAATGCATTTAAATCCAGTGATAGAATAACAAACTATGATGAAATCCTAAACTTCTCAGTAGAATTTCTAAATTCACTCAATGTTCCTGGTATGCTCCCACAATGATGCATTTAAAACAATATCATAGAAGCAGAAATATTGGACAGAAATGTGAAAGACCAGTCAGTATTCATACTGTGAATTTTCTCAATCCAACTAATGATTCAGCTTTGAAAGATTTGAATTTCTGTTAAGATTAGCATACAGTATGTCTATCAATAAAACACCAGGGTGATCTTCCCAATGATGTGGAGTGAATTTAATAGAACATTGCTTTTGGTTTGTTTTTAAAACTATCATCACTTGCCTATAATTTCAGTTTACATGTATACCCACCATATGTTTATAATTGCCCTTATTTCAAATAAATGCAAAAAAAAAAACATTACAAATATTTTCATTCTCTATGACTTTTTTGAGCATTAATAGCTAGTCATGATCATTTCACTGATGTATATAATAAAAAACTGAACCACTTCCATCAACATTAAAATAGGATGGTCCATTTTGTCCTCTTCTTATGACTTGCTTTCTAATTAATACTGATCATTTCTAAAGATTAATTCTTCATAGTTAATATGTGGCGCATGTAACAGTAATTGTCAACTGCAAATTGGTCACTAATGGGCTCTTGTAATACTATCACAATTACATTAATTATAGCTCAGTCATGTGGTCATTTACTTTCTGTACTTCTATATAATTCCACAAAATACATTTTCAATTGAAACCTCAATTCAGTTGCCTGAAACTTAACAAAAGGAAATCTTCTGGTGCAGTCTGTATATCAGTTAGGTTCCTTTTGGATTATGCTGATACAATAGCTCCATACAATCATATACAACCATTCACTCTACTAAAGATGCATACCCAAAGACTGGAAAGTTGCACAGGTCACACCAATATTCAAGAATGGAAGTAAGACTAATCCACTAAACTGCAGGCACATATCATTAATGTTGATATGCAGCAGGATTTTGGAACATACAATGTGTTCAAACATTGTGAATTACCTCAAAGTGAATGGTCTATTGACACATAGTCAACACGGATTTAGAAAACATTGTTCTTGTGAAACACTCACATGAAGTGTTGAGTTCTATTGGCAAGGGATTTCAAATTGACTCCATATTTCCAGATATGCAGAAGGCTTTTGTCACTGTACCACACAAGCAGCTTGTAGTGAAATTGCGTGTTTATGGAATATCGTCTCAGTTATGTGACTGGATTCACAATTTCCTGTCAGAGAGGTCACAGTTTGTAGAAGTTGATGGAAAGTCATCAAGCAAAGCAGATGTGATTTCTGGCATTCCCCAAGGTAGTGTTATAGGCCCTTTGCTGTTCCTTACCTATATAAACAATTTAGAAAACAATCTGAGCAGCCATCTTAGGTTCTTTTCAGATGATGCCTTCATTCATCAACTGATAAAGTCATCAGAAAATCAAAACAAATTGCAGAATAATTTAGAAAAGATGTCTGAATGGTGAAAAAATTGGCAGTGGACCCCAAATAACAAAAAGTGTGAGGTCATCCACATGAGTGGTAAAAGGAATCTGTTAAACTTTGGTTGGATTATAGATCAGTCAAATCTAAAGGCCATAAATTCAGCTAAATATGTAAGAATTACAATTATGAACAACTTAAACTGGAAGGAACACACAGAAAATGTTGTGAGGAAGGCTAACCAAAGACTGTGTTTTATTGGCAGGACACTTAGAAAATGTAAAACATCTACTAAACAGACTACCTAGACTATGCTTGTCCGTCCTCTTTTAGAATACTGTTACACGGGATGGGATCCTTACTAAATAGGATTGATGGAGTACATTGAGAAAGTTCAAAGAAGGGCAGCACACTTTGTATTATCACACAATAGGGGAGACAGTGTTACTGAAATGAAACAGAATTTGGAATGGACATCATTAAAACAAAGGCGTTTTTAATTGCGGTGGAATCTTCTCACAAAATTTCAATCACCAATGCAAAAATATTTTGTTAGCGCCTATCTACATATGGAGATATGATCATAATAAGGAAATAAGGGAAATTAGACCTCACATGGAAAGATATAGGTGTTCGTTTTTTCCGTGCTCTGTATGAGACTTGAATAATACAGAATTATTGTGAAGGTGATTCAATGAACCCTCTGCCAGACACTTGAATGTGATTTGCAGAGTATCCATGCAGATATAGACAGATGCATTTTAGTATCTAAATATTGGAATATTCAATGTCTAAAGTTAAAATTAACATATTTATGTTTGTAGAAGCATGACACAGATGACATTATTAGTATTAGTATCTTTTCTACAGTCATAGTATCTTCAGGATATTTTTCACTGCTAGCAACTTTTACTATGCTAAGAAGTATTACAACACATGGAGGAAAAGTACATATAAACTTCTTAGTTATTCAACTTATATGTGTAATTGATTTATGCAGTTCTTGCTAATACTCAAATGAATTGAAGCATAGAGTTTTTACACTAATTTTATGTTGTTTCAGCCCTAACAAAATAGTATAAATGGACCTTTCATTTAGTTTTCAAACTCGAAAATTAGTTACAATGTTAAAATATCTGGGGTTCAACAGTTTCTCTCACAATTATTTTATATCATCATAATATTTGTTACAGTTTTATCCTAGTGACTGAAAGTACAATTTTTCTTAGTTTGTGAAACACAGACTTTTATCATTACAACAAAATGTTTACAAAAAGCTTAGCTTTCTTTTTCATGCTTTTAATAAAACAAACAAACCGTACTCCTTCTGGACAACCTTTTTACAGTTTGAAAACATCTTTTATTTGTTATTATGTACTTCTTTTTAATTCTATGTTTCCAGTTAGTAATTAATTCACTTTTATTTAGGAAAAGTAAAATAACATTTTATGAAGATTATTAATTTCTTTTTACAGCACAGAATGGAGCATATAATACAAAATAAGAGCAATTGTTCTTTCATTACAGTGAAGTAAAACATTTATGCAAAAGTTATCATCACAATGTTTGACAAATAATGAATGCAATGTGATGAAATTCATTAAAGCATACATTCATTCATCATGTTCTATTAAATGCCATCATGAAGGATAGTCTTCAAGGCTGTAAAATGAGTGAAGTTATACATTAAGAGACAATAGCAGCCACTTCTGTAAAGTATAATGACAACAAATTATGACTAGCACTTTTCTTGTAGTAGTAATTATGGAAACTGCTTTTAGTCATAGGTATATAAGAGGAAAACAGCTAATTTGAAACAAGAAAACCATTGCTCCTCATCTTCCTCTTAAACTACTGAGCTGAAATTTTTTTCAATACTTTAAATAAACCATTTATGTAACTTAACGTAGAGCATCATCAGTTGCCTATGACTAGCAAAGTGAGTTTTTGGTTAATATATGCCTATAATTGTGTAGAACGTACACAGTGAAGTCTAAATATTCTGAGAAATTGCAGTGTTACTGGCTAATGAGGTACTCTTTTATTTTTTTCTAGAGATTTTAATTTATTGTCTCATGTTTGTGGGTAACCTATTGTAGACTTTTGCATCAGTTCAGACAATGAAACGTCCAAGTTAGAATATCAACAGTTATGGAAAGTACAGATTGCTACTCACCAAAGACGGCAAATTGAGTCGCAGACAGACACAACAAAAAGACTGTTACACATTAAAATTTTGGCCAAGGTCTTCATCAGAAATGAAACACACGCACACACACACACACACACACACACACACACACACACACACACACATACACACACACACTCTGACAGCTACCTCTGGCTGTTCAGGCCAGAGTAGCCAGAGATCATGGTCATGCATGTGGGAGATGTGCTTGTGTGTGTGAATGAGAACATCTTTTTCTTTTCTGGTGAAATCTTTTGCTGAAACTCAATGTGTCTCAGTCTTTTTGTCGTGACTGTCTGCAACTCAGCATGTCAACTTTGCATTGAGTAGCAATCTGTCTTTTCCATAGTTGTTGCAACTCAGTTCTGAGTCTTATGTAGAGAACCATAGTCTATATGGAACTTTACTTTTATTATTTGCATTGTGAATAATGTTTTTCATTATATTTATTATCTATACATACAATTTGGGAGTATATGTATTGGCACATTTAGTTATATATCTTTTGATAATTATTCATGCTGTTAGTATTATAGGCTTGCAAATGGTAACCCCCCCAAACCCCTGCCAATCACCCAAAGACGCTGCACAATACTTTCTCAATGTTAAAAATTTTAAAAGCTGTAAATAATTTTCTGGATGATTATTTTGACTATAATTTTGCAATAAACTTTACATCTTTCTTTTGGAGCTTCACCAGTCTATCTGTTGCCACCAATATCTCAAATAAGTGGACCAACATCTTTAGTAATGTATCTTCATTAACCGCACTAGGTGTAATCTTTATTAAGAATGTGTTTGAGCAAATTTTTTTGACATATATTATGTATTTGAGTCTCCCATGACTAGTACTTACCTATTATAATGCACAAGAATTTGTAATTGCTTTGTCATATATAGGCCTGTTCCCCAAGTTTAAGGCTGGTATTTTCCAAATGGACATTTCTTCTTGCATCAACCTGCAGATACCCTATTTTTGTTCTGTTTATGAGAAAATTGTTGCTACTGTGATATTCGATTGCATTTCCTATGTTCAGATGAAGTATTTTCTCTTGGTGACTTATAACACTCCCACTATCTGTACGAGATATATAATGAAGACACTTATGACATTGGCATCTATTGATACACCCATATCATTTATGTAAGATAAAAATCAATTTACATAATCCTTAATTCTTAAAGTGCTTCATATTTAATTTGAAATTTAGAGGAGGTTCTTGTAATTTTCTGTTTTGTTTTACAGTTTAATTCCAAATACTCTCTTCTGTTTTACACAAAACATTCTATATAATCATATACTTTTCTTCTCAAGCCATACTGATGATGTTTCTGTGAAAGAGTGTCAAGCTATATGAAGTCAATAGTTTTTGAGGGAACTAGCAATAATCCACAAACTTTGTTTTGGTCATTTAATGCACTTCTTGTGTGCCTTATATAATTTGTAAGTCTTTTGTAGATGTATGGAAGTGGCTTATTATGCCATTTTGACAGCATGAATGTGACAAATATAGATAACTATTAAATTCAATTTATTATCATCCATTTTATCATATACATGATATAGGAATTCTCATATAGAAAGAAAGAGAGAGAGAGAGAGATAGAGAGAGAGAGAGAGAGAGAGAGAGAGAGAGAGAGCATGATTTATATTTTTAACAATTAAGGGAAATAACATTTTGTTAGTTACACTTTACATATTTTGTCATCTTTTTACATGAAAGATGAGAGAAAAAAGATTTACAAGGTTTATACAAAGAAAAATCCATTAAGGAGAATAACATTTTCTTAATTACACTTTAATATTTTTCTTAATTAAACTTCACATATTTTGTCTTCTATTTACATGCAAGTTGGAAAAAAAAGAAGGATTATGCAGAAAAATCAAAAGATGAGCTCTATCTGTTTAGATAGCAAAGAAATTCATCAACGTTATAGAAACTCTGACCTAATTCTTTTTTAAATATATGTAAGTTCATATGAGGCTCATTGATGTTTCTTTGTAGATGAGGAATATGGTCAGTTCAAATAGTATTATTGTCGTTGTGTATACCCATGAACTTGGATGATTCCACATGTGTTTGCTCTTGAGCATTTAATTTTCAGTACTCCTTGAATTTCATTACTCACTTGGAAATAAATGCATTTATTGAGGGACTGTTTGAATCAAACAGTTTAGAACCATGCCAGAGACAGTACTTATAGTTTCCTGAAAATTTTTGTGGTATTTTGTTCACCATAATGGTTGTACTATCCATTAGAAGTGTAAAATGAATCTCAAAGCTATTACAAATTGAGAGATTATTAATAAAGATGAGGTATAATATACGACCAAGCACAGGACCCTGTTGTACCCCACTCAGAAGATACATGGATACTACCTGTGTTGTTCAACAAGAGTTTTTGCTCCCTGCCATGCACATAGGATGTAATTCATATTCCACTAGTCTCACTTAACCCATAAAGCTCTACTTCCTTTAAAGTAATGTGATGTTTAAGACAGTTGAAGGTCTTAAATAGATCAAAAGGTTTCCTATTGCAGGCATTCATCTATTAATGGGTTGTAAAATTTTATTGGTGAATGATGATATTGTCCGTTCAGTTGACATACCCTGCTTGATACAAAACTGGCTTCTATTCAGAAAGCTGTGGTTGTTCAGCTGATTAACAAATTCTCTGTGAACTAGTTTTAACAGAATTTTTTAAAAAGCAAGTTAGAAGGTTAGATAGTATTTAGTTCTTTTATAAAAACAGGATTAATGATAGCATATATAAATCTATGTCAGACAGTTTCTTCCTGCAGTAACTGTTTAAAAATATGGGACCACACCTCACTTGTAAGTTAGTAACAGTCCTTAAAAATGTTGATGTATACAAAGAAAAATCCATTAAGGGGAATAACATTTTCTTAATTACACTTCAATATTTTTCTTAATTAAACTTCACATATTTTGTCATCTACTCCCATGGAGTTTTCATTTCTAGTTTCCTTGATTACCATTTCAATTCCATTTAATGTGATGGAACATATTTCAAACCAGTTGACTTTAATGAGACCAGCTTCTAAGAAGTTCATACTCTTTGTCAGTAGGATCCCTACATCCAAATTATGAAGGGGTTCATTAATTAAAACTTCCAGGCTGAATTGCCGTGGTCCATATATAAAACTTCTTCTGGTCTCTGATAATAATTCGTTGGTAATCAAATGCAGGTAAAAAATGGATTGGGACCTGGATAATTTTAAAGAACCAGAGATTGCTCAGAGTTTCAACTGGACTGAAAGAGAGGTAAGAAACACAATATAAGATGAATGGGCAATCTTGAAAGTTGAAATAGTGAAGGAAAAGGAGGATCAAATAGGAAAAAAGACAAGACCCTGCAACAATCCTTAGATAGCACATAAGATATTGAATCTAACTGATGAGAGAAGTAAATATAAAAATGCACCAAATAAAACAGGTGTAAGGGAATTCAGCTGTCTAAAAAATGAGACTGATGGGAAGTCGAAACTGGCAAAGAAAGCAGGATTGGGTAGAAATGCAAGGCTATAGAAGCCTACATGACTGTGGGAAAGATTAATTTGGCATATAAGCAGAGAAAGGTTTGTCAAACCGTTCTCTCAACTGAAGACAGCAACAAGTAGCTCAACAGGAAAGATCAACCAAACTATTTTAAATTCTCATAGACAATTTTCTTGTAATGTGACAATTCATCTTTGAAATCAGATGACTGCTAGTTAGAAAACCTTTTATAATCTTACTTTATTTTAAATATTACAGTTAAATCTCTACATGGGTAGTTTCATGTAAATGTCACCACAAAAAAGTTGGGAGTATATAAGCTTTGTTGTAAAGATATACATTAGGAAATGAAATGACTTTTATCTCATGGTTGGAAAAAGAGGTTTATCAAATTCAAGATGGTAGTGAAATGTAACTCTGGTCCAGGTCCTCATTACATTGTAGAAGCTATTTTTATGTATCTGCAAGAAACTGCTTAGTTTGATAATGTTTATAGTAAATTAGTGGCGGAAAGCATACAATTATATTAGAAACAGTTCATCTCTTATCGGCATTTGTAGGATTCTACTCATAATAGGAATTCTATTCCTGTCAGTTTTGCTGCCAGATTCAGCATTCAACAATTATTATATTTTAGTGATCCACTTGGCCTCAAATAAAATACCGTCCTGAATGTTGCTGAATTAGTGCCACATCAGCATTGGTTCTCCTATATTTAGTCCAAACTAAACAAGCAATGTTCAGTTAATTGTGCGACTGATGCAACTAATTCTGCATGTACAGCAACAACAAATGGTTAAAGACAGGAAGAGCATGATTCGTTATCCCAACTGTAGTGCTCTTAATCACTTCTTTGAAAATTTTTATTTTTCTCCATCTCAGCATTGTGTTCACCACAAAATTTGATAGTGATGGAAAACTTATTTTTTTAAATATGCAAATCTGTTGGATTTTTAGGGAATAGTGTTTATTGGATATCCATACAAACTCAACTTCTACCTGTATGTAATGATTTGACATCAACCATACCAACATACAGTTGAACTGAATGTATCCCTATGATTCATAGGTTATGAAGCGTTTATACCAGCTCCCACAGTGACAGCTTTACACAGTAAAATGAACACTATGGGTTTGTAGTCTTCATTGTAACAGAATCTGCAGTTGTGATGAATCTTTTTGGATTACTTGATGATGACTTCAGCTACCATTCTCTTTATTTGATTTACAACTGTACAATTTTGGCCTTAGGCCATTTTCAAGTACCTAAAATGGAAGCATTATATAATCAATGCTTCAGTGCATTAGTATCACTTACAAATGTAACATAGGAACAAGTCATATCGCAAGATATACTACGTGTATTATAATTTGTATGAGTCTCTAATCGCATATTATGCTATGTATGTCATTGCTTCTATGACTCACAAAATAAATTACAAATAGTTGTTTGCACTTTTAGGAGCACATTACTTTTGAGCAGTTGTTGCACAGCTCTTGTATATAAGGTAGATGTTTGAACATATTTACACTAGGAAGATGACAATTACTTTACAGAAATTTGTTAATTGAGCTATATGTGTCTTTCTTATTAATTATATTTAATTATCTTTCATCTTTGGTGTAAATATAACTGTATGTGATTTCTTTAAAATAACTTGTAAATATTTGTTCTATTACTGTGGGAGCATATCATTTTTGAATGATTACTACAAAGATGTTATATTAAGGTTGATCACAGTACTGCAATGGAAACCATGAGAATTGAGTAAAATCTTTCATTATCTGCTTTATGGTTGTGTGACCTTTTGTATTGCAACCATATTTATTAATCAGTTTAGCGATGATAATACATTCTATAGTTTTGTAATGCTTCATTGCAGAACTGGTAGAAAGTTTTCTAAGAATTTTCCATGTAATGAGTCTTTTTGTCCATTTAAAACTCTGTCTGATTGGTCTTTTAAATGGCTGTAAATTTCAATGGATGTGATGGAAGATACTGAAATTTACATTCATCTAAAAGACCAGTGATGTGATGTGATGTGATGGAAGAAACTGAAATTTATATCCATCTAAAAGACCAGTTAGACAGAGTTTCAAATGAACAAAAAGACCTCCAAAAAGAAAAATTCATAGACAACTTTCTACCAGTTCTATGACAAAGCATTACAAAACCATAGAATGTTTTATTATTGCTGTATACTCATTAATAAATATAACTCTAATGTGAAAAACCATGAACCATAAAGAAGGTCCTGGAAAATTTCCTCGATTCACATAGTTTCCAGTAGTGTTTCATTAGAGCACTGTGACTGACCTTAATATAACATCTTTATAACAATCTTTCAAAAATAATGTGCTTGCAAGTTATAACATTACAAATATTTACAGATTGTTTTAAAGAAATTACAAACAGTCACATTTACACCAATGATGAACGATAATTAAATATAGTTAAGAACAAAGCCATACATAGCTTAATTAATAAATTTCTGTAAACTGACTGTAGTCTTCCTTGTGTAAGTATGTTAAAAACATATAACTGATATATAAGAGCTGTGCAACAACTGCTCAATATTAATGTGCTCCTAAAATAGCAAAAAACTGCATGTAATTTATTTCATAACAGCTACAAGTAGTCATAAGAGCAAGGATATACATAGCATAATGTGCCATTAAAGAACTGTCCATAAAGTAAGTTATAATCTACCTAGTATGTCTTGAGATGTCACTTGTTCCTATGTTAAATTTGTAAGTGATGCTAATGCATCCATTATATAATGCTTCCATTTTAGATACTTGAAAATTCCATAAGGCTGAAATTCTACAGTTTTACATCAAATAAAGATAATGGCAGCTGAAGGTATCATGAAATCATTCAAAAAACTATAGGCCTGTATTTATAGACAATAAATTTTTTGTGAACTACATTTTTTAGGAGACACTTAAAGATTGATCTTGATAAGTTTTCAAATGGTTCACAGATTATCAATTCACTCTAAATGTTCCCAAATGTAAAACTGTGCACTTCACAAAATGGAAAAATGCAGTACCATCTTACAACAGTGTCAATGAGACACAACTGAAATCAGTCAGCTGATACAAGAAACTGGATGTAACAATTTGTAGGGTAATGAAGTGAAATGATCAAATATGCTTAGCTGTAGGTAAAGTGGGTTCATTGGTTCATTGAAAGGACACTGAAAAATTTCTTATAAAACACTCATGTTTCCCAGACTCGAATATTGCTTGAGAGTGTGGGCCCATACCAAAGGGGAGTAATATGGAATACTGAACACCACTGAGACACTTAAAAACCAGAACCAGCAGATATCTGAAGATAGATGCCAGCTGCTGCAGAAAGTCCTACTTATAAATTTTCATGTAACATTTAAGTGAGAAATATAGGAATATACTACAGCTGAACAGGCCCAAATCTGACTCATGCTGTGGTGAAAAACTTTCAATTGCTGTTATCTTTTTTGTGCCCTCAGCGGGTACAAAGAAATGAATATATAAAGAAGTTCAGCATTGTGCTACTATCTTGTTTATGGATTCTGAATTATTTGTGGTTAACAAAAGCACTTAGACTATTATCACCGGTGGATACTGAAGCCATTGCTGACCTGCCATTAGTGCAGAGTGTAGCTTTAAGAGACTGAAAATTGTTTCTGACAGTACGCTGAAGAGCCAAAGAAACTGGTACACATGACTAAAATTGTGTAGGGCTCCTGCGAGCATGCAGAAGTGCCACAACACGACATGGCATGTACTTCACTAATGTCTGAAGTAGTGCTGGAGGAAACTGACACCATGAACCATGCAGGGCTGTTCATAAATCTGTATGAATACAAGGGGGTGGAGATCTCTTCCTAACGGCACATTGCAAAGCATCCCAGATATGATCAATAAAGTTCACGTCTAGGGAATTTGGTGGTTTGTGGCCAGCGGGAGTGTTTAAACTCAGGAAAGAGTTCCTGGGGCCACTCTGTAGCAATTCTGGATGTGTGTGGTGTTGCATTGTCCTGTTGGAACTACCTAAGTCTGTCAGAATGCACAATGAGATATTCTTTGACTTTCCAAATAAACTTAAAGACTATCTCATTGAAAAAGAGTTTTACAGTGTTGCAGAATACTTATGCCATTAAATTTGTATATATTGTTACTCATTATCAGTGATGTAAAAATGTAAGCTAAAGGTGTAGAAAAATAAGTGATAAAGAATGTTAATACTTTGACATGTCCTATATTACACGTACATTTACTGTGCACAATGTAATCTTACAGGATCAAATAAAATTCAATTCAATTCAATTCAATGATCAGATAAGATGCTTACACTAGTGTCACCTGTCAGAATTATATCTAGACATGTGTGGGGTCCCATATCACTCCAACTGCACATCCCCCACACCATTACAGACCCTCTACCAGCTTGAACAGCTAGCTTCCTGCAGACATGCAGGGTCCATGGATTCATGAGGTTGTCTCCACACCCATATATGTCCATCCACATGATACAGTTTCAAATGAGACTTGTCTGACCAGGCAACATGTTCCCAGTCATCAACAGTTCAATGTCAGTATTGACAGGCCCAGTTCAGGCGTAAAGCTTTGTGTTGTGCAGTCATGAATGGTACACGAGTGGACTTTTGGATCTGAAAGCCCTTATCTATGATGTTGCTTTGAATGTTTCCGTGCTTACACTTTTTGATGGCTCAGCATTGAAATCTGCAGCAATTTGCAGAAGGGTTGCACTTCTGTCACACTGAATGATTCCCTTCAGTCATCATTGGTCCTGTTCTTGCAGGGTCTTTTTCTGCCCGCAGCGATGTCAGAGATTTGATATTTTACTGGATTCTTGATATTCATGGTACACTCATGAAATGGTCATACAGGAAAATCCTCACTTTGATGCTACCTTGGAGATGTGGTGTCCCATTGCTCATGCACTGACTATATCACCATGTTCAAACTTACTTAAATATTGATAACCTGCCATTGTAGTAACATTAATTGATCTAACAATTGTAACACTTGTTATCTTGTATAGGCTTTGCTACCACAGCACCGTGTTCTGCTGTTTTACATATCTCTCTATTTGAATACAAATGCCTATACCAGTTTCTTTGGTGCTTCAATGTAAAGTAGAAGTGACGAACACATCAAATTATTGCCTATTTTCCTGTCAAAATAAAGACAGTTATTGTTTTGTCTGACCTGTGCACTGCTAATGCGTTCATGCTTTTTTAGGAGACAAGGACTTTGCATGAAAGAAGAGGTTCCACCCCAAATTTCATGTACAGTAAACAAATTTTATTGTGACACTAGACAACAAAGTCAAGAAACTAATCCTTCCCCATTCATTCATTATGAAGGAGAGTCTTCAGGAATGTTGAATGAATCACATTATACATTAACAAGCAGAAGCAACCATTGCTGATTAACAAGAAATTATGACTTGGGCTAATCTACTCTCACCGATAATTATGAGAATTACTTTGAGATTACTTTGTAAATGTTTATTAGCATAAGCATCCACAATTGGTGGGTTCAACATAGACCCTTGCCTTTCCCCCTCCCCAGTATGTGTAATCTGTAGTAAAGAGGTTGTATTTATATACTATGTAAATAACCATCAGTTTTCTAGGATATGGTGAGTTTATTTGTGTCACCAATAAAAATTATTTCTTTGGGCATGACATGTCTTGAAACTCATCATCTCATTTACATCAAAAACTGCAATTTAAAATGATATATTGATACTCATCAAATAGAGGAAGCACTGACTCACAGCCAGACACCATGAAAAGCCTCCTAACTTTTTCAGCTTTTGGACAAAAAATACCTTCTTCAGAAGCAGAAAACGCAAACACACATACAGGCATGACTCACACGCACATGGCTACTGTCTATAGCAACTGGGGCCTGACTAGGGGCTGCATCTGCATCTGATGAAAGCAGGAACCTGGGGTGGGTGGTGCAGGTAAGGAGGAGGCATGGTGTGAGGAGGAGAAGGGATAACTGGGTAGGGTTGGGGGAAGATGTGCTGCTGTGGGAGCAAGCAGTGTGGTGTGGACGTGATAGTACTGCTAGGAGCAGCTGGGGAAGCGGCAAGGGGGCAGGACAGAGGAGAGATGTAAAGAAGGGGAAAAGACTAGTAGGTGCATTGCTAGAATAAAAGGCTTGCATAGTGCTGGAGTGGGAGCAGAGAAAAGGGTGGATGAGGGGGACTAGTGAAGACTGAGGCCAGGGGGTTTATGAGAATGAAGGATATGTTGTAGGCTGAGTTACCAGCTGCACAATTCAGAAAAGCAGGACTGGTGTAGGTGGTGGTGGGAAGATGTACGAGGTGGAATCCAAAATTTTTGGGACTGGTGCTGCCATCTGAAATGTAGGAGTAGTAAATCTTTGCATCACTAGATGGCAGGAGCTGTATATCTGATGAGTCAGTGTGCTGAGTGGCATTCAGCTGGAAGGACGTTTTGCATGTCCACAGTGATTTCCGTAATACTCTGTGTTTGGTGTGTGGCGATTTTACAATGGATCTGCCAACAGAACAGCATGTGTGTATCAAATTCTATGTGAATCTCTGGAAAAGGGCTATGGATACCTTTGCAATGATTACACAAGTGTTTGGGGGACAGAGCATGAGCCGTACTCGTGTGTGTGAGTGGCAGGCTCGGTATAGGGTGGGCCGTACAGACGTCAAAGATGATGCTCACACTGGAAGACCTGTTAGCCACACAGTGCCAGAAATTGTTGCCAAACATCAACAATTGGTTCTTATCAACATTGAGCCATTCAAGACCTTGTGGACGAAGTGGGTATTGGTTACAGGATATGTCAACAAATGTGGACAGATAAACTGGGCATGCATCATGTTGCCACAAAATTTGTGCCAAGTATCTTGACTGCCAATCAGAAAGCACAGCATGTTGAAGTGTGCATGGACCTTCATCAGACTGCATCTGATGATCCAACCTTCTTGTCATGGGTATGATTCTAAGTGTCTCACATTATGTGTCTGCTCAACTAATTGTGGAAGAAGGGTGTTCTGTACAGGTGGACAGCTGCCTGAGAGCATGCATTCACACAGGTAAAGTGTCTGCTGTGCTAGGTGCCCTACCTTGTGCCCTTTCCACCCTTATGTCCCCAGCTTTTTGCTGCTGATGATTCTCCCTGTAGCATTGGTGCAGTGCTGGCACATAGGAGTGATGACAGTGCTGAGCAACTGATTGTCTATGCATCAAAGACACTGACACCCACTCAAAAGAACTACTCACATATCAAAAAAGAATCTTTTATGATTATCTTTGCCATTAAGAAGCTCCAAGTTTACCTGTTTGGGACCCAGTTTGCCCTCAGTACAGACTGCAAAGTGCTGGCAGCACTCTCTGAGCCATGCTCCCAGATTCTTGAGTGGATGGCTCAACAGCAACTTTTTCTCAGCTCCTGCAATTATTCCATTGAATACAAACCCACGGCACAACACACAAATGTGGGTGCTCTCTCTCATCTCGCTTCAAGGTGCAACACGACATATGACGACAGATTTCCTGTTTCCATATTGACATGGAACCGTGGCATGCTTTGAATGAATTTCCCATTACAGCTACTCAAATGACTGCAGACACCAACCTTGACCCTATCTTAAGGCACATCATGCAATATATGCTCCATGGGTGGGCCATTTATTTTTCAAAATCTGCCAATCCAGAGCACTGGGTCTGCACTCGCCTCTCACACCAATTTTCAGTCATCTCTTATGTCCTCCTGCTTGGCATGGAGGCTTATATTCACCATGTCATCATCCAACCTACACATTGCCTTCAAGTTTTGCAAACTAATCCATTGTGGCCATTGGGGTATGTCAAAAAGAAAGCTGTAGCAAGGTGACATGCCTACTGGCCAGAACAGAACAAAAAGCTGGAGGCCATAGTGCACAACTGTTCTACTTGTGTCTGACACTAGGCTGCTCCATCCCAGCCTTTCACCCCCTTGCCCATCTCCCATCACCACTGGGACACCATTCATCTGGACTTCATTGCCCCCTTTCTGGGCTCTAGGTGGCTCATTGTCATGGATGCTTATTCTGACTACCAGTATGTGGTCAGCATGGCATCCACCATCACTGATGCCACTCTCAATGTGCTTCTCCAGGGTTTTGCCACAATGCCATGTTGGGCAATGGGCCCAATTCACAGCATAAGCTTTTGAACAATTCTCCACCTCCAGGTGGTGAGGTGGAAAATATGGTGCAGACATTTAAACAACTAATCTTAAAATTTGTGGGCACTTCCACCACCACAGCTGCACTCACCGTCTTTCTAAGCACCTACAGGACCACCACTGTCCATGACTGTAACACAGATGAGCTCCACAATGGCCAGTAGCCACATACTCTCCTCTGTCTCCTGGCCCCATAGCCCTAGGAACCTTGGACTCAGCACACTGGTCATTACTTGCCAGGCTCAGCTGTATGAGCTCACTTGTACTGGATGAAGCCAGCTATGGTGGGTGCTACCCGTGCGTGGTGCCTTAAGATGGTTGACACTCCAAGGGGTTTGGAGCACCATAATACACACCATCTCCACCTCTCCCCACCCACTGCACCACTGTTGGGGGCTCATTCAGACCTGTAACACCCCCCATGCCAATTTCCCACCATCATGTGTAGAACCTGTACTCCAGAACATGAGCAGCAGTTAATGCATGGAGGCAGAGGCCTCACTGCAGCATCTGCCCCTTCACCTTTGTTACCAAAGCCATCATCCCCCAAGTTGCCACACCCCAAAACATTGCCCAACACACCAGGTTCTTCAGTCGAGCTGGAAGGCTTCCATGTTGGGGCTTCTACCACACCACCAGTTCAACTTCCCAAGCATTGTCCTTGGCACTCTTGGCCCTATACACCCTTTTCAAGGGCAAGGTATCTGGTATTGCAGCCCAGTGTGTTTGAAAGCACACTGGAAGACATGGAACTTGATGACAGCTGCTAAATAGCACTATCATAATCTGTGAGTACTGCTGTCACTGCTGAAACACTGGCCCCTCCCCATCCTGTCAGCCTATGAGCACTTGGGGCTAGCCTTTAAATCTAGCAGCATAGCCACTCAGTCAGTCATCATGATTTCACTGGGCTATTGCTCTGAACTTGCTACACATCAATGTTTGGTTCTGGATTCACTATGTTTTTGGTTTTCAATTTTGATTTATTCGCTGGGTTTGTTATTGTACCATGCTATCTTCATTGTTGGTCTTTCTCTCACTTTTATCCATTTATTTACTCTTTAGTGGCTTGCTGTTGATGCTCTCAGCCAGTTGATCAGTCTCCACAGGTTACTGAGTAATTTCCAGTCTTGTCAGATGCTGGTCACTATAGATCGATGAGTCAATTGTTTGTGCTGCACTAAAGAGCAGCTCATATAAGACATTCAGCATAGTATTGGTACAAGCTCCAGGCATGCTGGCTGCCACAATTGTATAAACTAAGGGACTGTGCTGTCTACATTTATCCTCTGAAATGTATTTATGGTTTATCATAAGATAATTCTTCCTTACACCTTTTTGTCATTTATATCTGTTAATTATTTATGATACACAATGCTAAATAGACATTCTTTAATTAGCATTTACAGTGTACATGAAATAATAGATATATGTAACAACAACAATGAACTTTTGATTACTGACATGGTAAAAGTGTGACACTTTACTATGTCTAGTAAGTAATGCAAATGGTAATAAGTCACATGCTTGTGTGGCTGTGTGAAAGTGTCTGCAACTTGAAATTCAATTGATACATGTTCAGTATGCAGTTTATCTTCCTCAATTGCAAAACACACAATTCCTTGCCAGCTGGATTGCACTTGCATTGTTGACTTACAAAATGGGTACACCTTTCAATGGTGCAATTTCACCGTAGAGATAAGATAATCATGTGACTTCTTTTGCAACTTCTTTGTCAGCTATAAATTCAGTTTCAGTTATTGATAGGGACAAACAGGCTTGTCTCTGGCTGGCCCAGCTTAATCCTCCATCACTGTTTGTGAAGAAAAGTCCACTTATGGAATGATGAGTGCTTGGTTAACTGGCATAATCAGGATCACTAGATGCTTCCAACTCCCCTTACAGTTCAGCAGCTCTACACCTCAGTCTAAATGACAAAGTTCCTTAGACATATTTTAAAATAAATTTAACCATTGACCAGAAATTATCTTCTGGTTCTCCAGAAACTGTGACACATAGTTTACAGAAAAACAGGTGTCTGAACATCTGAACATGTTGCTACTATCAAATATATCAAGCATCCAAGTGTTTCTTGATGGGGATTTTGAGTCTCCATCCTCGTGAATTCTTCCACCTGCAGGTATTTATCAATTGAAATTAAGACAGCAATTGCAACTGTCACATTAAATCAACTGAATATAGGTTCTGCAAAAGCCTTTTGATTGATTAAGAATGAACAAACTTCATCAGATTTGATCAATACATTGGAGAAGTGTCCAACAACTTCTGCTGGAATCTTGAATTCCTTCTTCAATGTTCTCAGAAAATCATTAATGATACTCTTTTTAGAGCCAACAATTTCACCATCAACACATTAAACAACTATAAGCTAATCATCATTAGAAATGTAGTAATAGAAACACAGGTCTGAATTACTTTATGTTAATCCAAAATTGAATGTCACTCTTATGAATAAGTCATTTCAATATATTTGAGATTCTTTTAAATTACTGGCTGTATCAAAAACAATCACCTGATTATGTACAATAATAATTAAAAACATGGGCTGTGCCACCATCAACACATTAAACAACTATAAGCTAATCATCATTAAAAATGCAGTAATACGAACACAGATCTGAGTTACTTTGCGTTAATCCAAAATTGGATGTCACACTTTTGAGCCAGTCATTTCAACATATTTGAGGTTCTTTTAAATTGCTGGGTATATCAAAAATAATGGCCTGATTCTGTGCAGTAATAATTACAAAACATGGGATGTGCCAAGAAAATATGTGTTGTTTGAATGGGTATTGACTAGAGTTTCAGAAAGTCACTGTTAGAAGTCAGTCAATGGGTGTTCTCAGTTTGCTGTCAGACAGAAATAAGATAGCATCCACTCAACAGAAGGAATTTTGTGTGCTGCAGTTTGCAACAAGTCTGGCAGTGATTTTGGATCTAGTATGCTTTTCAATGGCATTTTGGTATGGATCTGCCTATACCAAAAATATTTGTCATTAGTATCATCAGTTCAAAGAGACAGGATGCTTGTGCAAAGTCCAGGTTGACCTCACACAGAAAAACATAATGTGGAATGAACTGTCTTCAAATGCTGCAGAATTTGCTTTTTCCACAACTTCAGGAGTACTCCAATAACTTCACTTTCCAACAGGATGGAGCTATACCACAACCTTGCAAAAATGAGTTACACCATACAACTTCATATTGAAACTTATTTATTTCAAAAAGAAACACTTGTAACTTTGTGGCCATGCATACTAAAGTTCACAAATAAATCTGATCTAGATAAATAATAATCGGTGCAATTTGTACACATGGTTTATTGTCTCACACCTACACACTTTCACGTTGTTCCTTCACAGTTTATTCACACACACTGGTGTCCATGCTTACATTTGCGGCACTTTGGAACTCCAAACTTACCATCACAACTGACATTGACCAAATACCTCATTTTCCCACTCATATCCCCAGTCCTGAGTCAGGTCTTGTGACACTGCATTAATCAGAATAATTCCTAAACATGACCACAATTTGTTTACAATTTTTATAAGATTTAAATACTTAAACCTAAATATTTATATAATTTTACACACATCTATCACCACATAATTTTATAATTTGTTCCAATTAAAAAAAATACACTATGCAACGGAACTATGAACGCTCATCAAAACACAAAACAAGTATTTTCATGTCGATTTTGCATTACACTATTTTCACTCTGCATTTAATACATAATTTTATTACTGATGACCGTTGCTGTCTGGTCCCTTAAACCAACAAACCACATAATTTTATTCTTAAGCACAGAAAATTAAAATCAGATCTAATTTATGACATGCTATCAGATTTACATAATTAGGAATAACACCATGTTTTGGCACAGTTTCACCCTATCCCTTTATTTAATGACATCTTTGCTCAAAATATTAGACATACAAATACTTGTCTGGCCCTACAAAGATTGAAACTGAATTGTGTCTTCATAATAAAATAATGAATTGCTTTGCAGTTGTTCTAAACATCTTTATAACTTAATTCTACTATGAAACGTTTTGATTGAAGTACACCAGCCCAACATATTATTTTTGCTCTGTGCTTTAAATTTAAATTATGAACTACTTGGAAGAGTTCCATATTATCCCCTGTTACCTGACACACACTGGCTCCATGTATGTCAGTTCCTCAGTGACATGCTGTCTCAGTGCTGGATGGTGCACATGGACCCTCAGATATTGGTCTGCATTCCTGGCCTTCAGGATCATCAGATGTTACCCCATTAGGTTTTTTCTTGTGGGGTGTGTGAATGAAAGTGTGTTCCTCTTCTCTTTACCTCATGACATAGAAGAAGTGAGTAACAGAATGGAAGCCACCATATCTTCTGTAAAAAGAGATACATTGTGTAAAGTTTATGATGAATTTAACTATCACCTAGATGTTGTTTATGTTGTTGCTGGTGGGCACATAGTGCATTTGTAATAGCATAGCTAAAACTTTAAGATTTTGTGAGTGTTTTGCAATGTCTCCCGTGTTTTTAGTATGTTCATATCAATAAATATGGAGTTTTGAAATCAGGAAACTCTTTTTGGAACACCTTGTGTAAATATTTATGTATGGGGTTTTCATATTCCGCTGGTGCCACCATGAAATTCCTCATTCTGTTCCATGAATATTTCTTGCTTCAGAACACCATTTAGAAATGCTGACTTCACATCAAAATATACTAGCTTTAAACCTCCATTAGCAGCGGTACTCAACACTGCTCTAATTGTGTTATATCAAGTAACTGGGCTGAATATTTCATTGTAGTAAGTGCCTTCAAGTTCCTAT
The DNA here is from genome assembly GCF_021461395.2 of Schistocerca americana. Classification (NCBI taxonomy): domain Eukaryota; kingdom Metazoa; phylum Arthropoda; class Insecta; order Orthoptera; family Acrididae; genus Schistocerca; species Schistocerca americana. The sequence goes on from NC_060130.1 coordinate 121,595,889, forward strand.
AAACCTGCAGAACAAGTTGGGGTTTATATTCCATTAATTTCCCCACTAATATCTTGTTTCCCATGAAAAAATCAATGATTAGAGATTGCCTTGCACACCACTGGTAATTATGTCAAAGTCCATGTATTACTTTCCTCCAGCAACCCAATTTATACTTCCATTGCTGATTCTCAACTACTCTAGTCTGGTGGTTTGAGTGCTTCAGAATAGTTCCTGGTTCATCTATATCTATTAACTTACATTTAAACAAACCTTTGGGTGTTAGAATTCACTCCCTGTTTCAGAGCTGAATCTGTGATCTCCCCAGTCCTTGTGATTCATGTGTATCTCTCACTGAAGAAGTTGCTTGTCCACTTTCTTTTCTTACGCTGTTGCTGCTTGAAACACCCTACCATAGAAGTGTCCTATTTCATCTTGACTTACTTTCCACATGAGGATATACAGTCTAGGTTTTTTCCTGAAAGGTCTTGTTCAAACATAATTTCTCTGCTCTACCAGCTGTTGTCCACAGGTGGAAACCATTGACATCTTAATATAGTGAGAAAAGTGTGCCTGTCACCATTTTTCAGCCCACTTATACTGACACTCTTCTGGAATATGTGTATTACATTTGATCTCAAAAATATACAGCTCTCTCAGATGAACATTCTTTTCAGTGACCAGCCGATAGGAAGCCTTTTCATCTACAGTGCCTGGGCCAGTTTGATTAAGAATTTAAATGGCATTATTGAGTACTTAGTGATTCTGTTCATAAAGGTTTTGACAGATTCTTTGAGAAGAGCATTATCCATGCATGTTCTACAATTGTTTCACTAGTACATTTAGCATAGCCATTTAGTTGGTGTGTGTGCATGAATTTAATACAACCAATTTCGTGCATACCAGTGACTTTCAGATTCAGTCAGACCTTTTCATTGCCAAATCCATGTCCACCATCATAGTGAAGCACTTTTATAGGGTGACCACACTGTATTTTAACAATTTGCAGCTCCTCTTTGATTAGCCTCAGAAATACATACATTTTTTGGGGGGGGGGGGGGGCTGGTGGTTGGTTCAACCTGTTGAAATTTGCCAAGACCCTATGCCTCTTGCCCTCACAGAAGTATTTTTGATGAATTATGAATTCACAACTGTGTTTGGATGAATAGAGTGACAACCCTTGATTTTCTATGTAATATGAATGATGCCCATAATTTACCAAGACTCTGAAGATCATTCTTCTTCTTCCAACAGCATTCATGTTAAAATTATTACCAACATTGACATCAGTCAGCACTGGATAAGTGCAGAACATTGAAAACTGTAAAACCATTCTTCATTATGTGTAAAATGATCCATAACATCTGAATTATTGGTCCAAAAGTTTGCATCGAACTCAGCATTCAGACAATCACTGACAAATGCTTAGCTGCTGGAAAGCTGCCAAGCATATGTGCATCACATTTAAACTCTTTCCTTTGTTGTGTGTTCAGACAGACTGTTCTGTTGTGTCCTTTATCACAACAGTTGAAGCACTTAAAACACAACTTCTGCCCCTTTCAGTACACCAATTTGGCAGATCCTTTCATCTGTTTATTTTGCTCACTATCTGCTTTAGTTACCATCTGCACACACAGTGGATCTTGAACTAAGTATCCTTCTTGTTGTTATTTCACTTAGTAGACTAACAATGAGTTTTGTAGCAGAGTATTGCACTCCTTTCTGTCCAAAATCGAGATTCACTAGACGGAAATTCAGACCATTTTCCTTTCTGTTACTGTACTTGTGAATATCTCTATCATTCTCAAAGTACAATAGATTGTTGACCACAAATTTAATGAGTATAAAAATGTACTTGCAGCTGTGGTTAATTTTTCCAATTGTTTAAACTGATGCCTACAATATGTACATGTGTGACTTCTAAATACTTTCTAATCCACAATGGGTACTTGTTGCCTAAGGGAGATGTTATATCAGAATATTATGCAGCACAACAGTGAATAAAAACATGCAAAATATGTTAAATTATTGTTTTATATGTCCCCAAATTTGGCAGTTATTCTTATGGCAGAAGTGGCTGGCATTAAATGTTTTAGCAGGTCTGTTTCCATTTTCATGAGTATGCTACCAAAGAACTTAGATCTTTCTACCCTGTTTATTATTTTCTGTCGGAGAAATATATTTGCAGTAGATGATGTATTTTTTTGTAGTACAAAGCAGTATGAACTTTTTTTTAAATTAAATATTTTTCACAAACCCAGTTAGTAACTTTAACAAAAGCATCATTTATTGTTTTTCTGGTGAATGCTTCATTGATCAGTTTGACAATTATATTTGTATGACCTGCAAAAAGTACTAATTTTTCATCCCAATTGAAACAAAATGGTAGATCATTACCACAGACCAATTGTTTCATTGTAAAATCCTACAGAACATTCAGTATGATTTTTCCCTAAGAAGATGAGGCTGCAGTAATACTCAGACATCATAGTTTAGCTTTCTACATCCTTTTTCTTTAATTGGATCTAAAACGACATGTGCTGAACCATGTATACCATGAAAACTTAATTATGATTTACACAGTCAAATGTGATTTATAATGTACAGAATTTTCCAAGTGGTTATATATTTTCATTTAAAATTTTTTATGATCTACTCAGTGAAGGTACAAACAGGTTTTTCAGTATAGCAGCCATCTTGAAATCTGTATAGCTATGGAGGAAGTATCCCATTATTAAATAGGTGGATGAAAAACCCCTGAGTACATTACCTTCTCAAAATTTCTGAAAAGTGATGAGAGGTGTGAGGTTGGCCAAAAGGTGTTGACATCTGTGTGGGCACTTTTGCTATCTACACGGAAGAGCCAAAGAAACTGATACACCTGCCTAATATTGTGTAAAGCCCCCTGAGCACACAGAAATGTCCCAACACAACTTGGCATTGTCTCAACTAATGTCTGAAGCAGAGCTGGAGGAAATTGACACCATGAATTTTGCAGGGCTGTCCATAAATATGTATGAGTATGTGGGGGTGGAGATCTCTTCTGAACAGCACATTGCAAGGCATCATAGATATGCTCAATAAAGTTCATGTCTGGCAAGTTTGGTGGCCAGCGGAAGTGTTTAAACTCAGAATAGTGTTCCTGGAGCCACTCTGTAGCAGTTCTGGATGTGTGGGGTGTCACATTGTCCTACTTGAATTGCCCAAATCCATTGTAATGCACAATGGACATGAATGGATACAGGTGATCAGACAGGATGCTTACGTACATGTCACCTGTCAGAATCATATCTAGACATATGGGGGTCCCATATCACTCCAACCACACATGCCCCACACCATTACAAAGCCTCCACCAGCTTGAACAGTTCCCTGCTGACATACAGGGTTCATGGGTTTGTGCGGTTGTCTCCATCCCTGTACAATTTCAAACAAGACTTCTCAAACCAGGCAACATGTTTCCAGTCATCAACAGTCCAATGTCAGTGTTGACAGGCTTTGTGTTGTGCAGTCATGAAAGGTACACAAGTGGGCCTTTAGCTCCGAAAGCCCATATCAATGATGTTTTGTTGAATGGTTCACATGCTGACACTTGTTGATGGCCCAGCACTGAAATCTGCAGCAATTTGCGGAAGGGTTCACTTTTGTCATGTTGAATGATTCTCTTCAGTCATCATTGGTCCTTTTCTTGCAGAATCTTTTTCTGGCTGCAGTGCTGTCAGAGATTTGATGTTTCACTGGATTCCTGATAGTCACGGTACACTCATGAAATGGTCATATGGGAAAATTGCCACTTCATCACTATCTTGGAGAGTCTGTGTTCCATCACTCATTTACTGACTATAACACTACATTCAAACTCACTTAAATCTTGATAACCTGCCATTTTAGCAGCAGTAACGAATCTAACAACTGCACCAAATATGTGTTGTCTTATATAGGGATTGCTGACCACAGTGTTGTAGTCTGCCTGTTTCATATCTCTGTATTTGAATATGCATGCCTATACCAGTTTCTTTGGCACCTCAGTGTAGAAGCCTATAGCATTTTAAGCTTTCCTTACTATTTTCCATTATTTTGTCATTAATCATCCTAATTGTTTTCTAGGATTGTTTCTGTGCTGTGCTTGTAGCTGAGTTATGATCTGACACTGCATCTAGCCCAGGGTAGGCATGTGTTCATGTGACTTCTGCTTTTTGTATGAAGACATCTGCTATCAATGTTCTGCCATGTTCAACCGTTAAGACAATTTATAATTTACATTAAACTGCATGTGGCTAATTACTCTGTAGATCACTTCACCTGTCAGATTCATTTAAGACATTTACTTTAAAATCACCACAGGTAAATACCATCTTCTTTCTATCTGACAGAAAGCATGATAAGGCAAACAAAATTTTTCATGAAAATTTCCCGTTTATCTCATAAGGACATGTATACTCTAACAACAACAATTATTATAGTGTCCAATCCATCAGTTCAATTTCTTTTAATTCTGCCTGTATGAATTATGAATTTAACCTAAAACAGCTTGACCCATATAATCACATGTATTTGCGATTGGGTGTTAGTCGACCCCTTATGCTTTCTATTAATAGACCTACTAACTTGCCTTTACCCCACGTATTCTGGTGTAGACCATGTGAAGTATATCCTAGTCATCATATAGCACTCACAGGAATGACAACAACATGCTATTGTATAATCACCTAAAGTAGTCCATCGAGCTCTGTGCTAACTTGATTTACAGCAAGGTTAACTCAAGGCTGGTCATGGCACCACAAGACCTTTATCAAACCAACACATGTGCACACAGTGGCTGCTTCAGTGTCTTCAAGCACTTAAACATCAAAGCCAAATTGTTTGGCTTAATATTTAACTCTTATGTATGCAAAACTAAGCCTTTGAATCTGGCTCCTTGACTCACCATTTTGTTGGCTTGATTAATGTTAAAACTAAAAAAAATTGTTTGTATAGTGTGAGCAGCTTTCTTTGTTTGTTGTTCAAAAATTCCAAGCAGTTTCACATGCACCCAGCCATTTCATTAGCTTCTACGATTTTAACAGTAATCTGACTTGTTGCATGATCAGCTATACCCCATTTGTAATAGCGTTGGGTTTGTGTTGACCTCTGTACTGTCACCAGCATTTCAGAATGGCCAATTCTGCCCCAGCTTAGCATGTGTGGGAGGCAGTGGGGCTGGGATCTTCCAGTATCATACAGGAGTGGAGTCATGAATGTTTATCATTTGGTGGTTCTCACATAGTAGGTCAAAGCTGTGGCCCATGTACTGATCATGGCTGGTGGCAGCAAGTGAGTCCACTGATGCTGTGGAATGCTGAAACAGTGTAAATCAGCCAGCACCAGAGCAGCCTTGCTGATGTGATATGGGTATCAGCTCTGCAGCACAGCAAGCTTACAGCCTGAACCAGTGTTTTGTGTCCACAGCCCAAAGTAGGCTAGCAGGGCACACAGATGACCCGAGTCAAATGCAGAAGTCTCAAACAATGACTGGAGTGTCAGATGGTGACGGCTTGCAGGCCAGCTTCTTCATGTAGTTGGTGTGCTGCTCAGTGGAGTTGTAGGTGCTCAGCTGCACATACAACTAATGACTGGTACAGAGACTGCACCAGATGAATGCACAGCACAGATAAAGTTACCAGCTGAACTGGGGGCATATATAATTGCCTTGGCCAGGTGTGCTGCAACAGGAGCTCAGTTCCTGTCATGTAGCTGGCTTTGAAGTATTGCTTTGTGCTGCAGCAGTTAGCAGTTCAGCTCGCCACTATGGTAGACAGCTGTGTTGCAGATGGCTACAGGATCATTATTGCCCACCCAACAGCAAAATTTTGCTGATAGCTGGAGGTTGTACTATATTGCTGGGCTGCTGTGGCCTGTCTGGGACCAATGTTATAAAGCACTGTTTTGATTTCAGGCTATAAGTTGCAACATGTCCTGAAGTTGTACCATTTTACAATGGCTCCAGTTTTTCAGTGCTTTTTATGTACACTCTGTTAAGTCCTACAAAATGACATAATAAATTTTTAACTATGAGGTTCCACCTATTCCAGTCCTTGACTCACAATTTTTCAATAGGATGCAGCTCCATGATACTGCTTAAAAAATTGATAAATGTCTCTGACCACTTTATATTAAAACAAAGCTACATAATCAGGCAGAATAAAAATGTCCTTCAGTACATACAATATAACAAACAGTTACCAAGATACAGTCATTAAAGGGTTACTTTAATAATGTTAGCTGATGAAATAATGTTTGGTAGACATGATATCATTCAGATACACAATCACCATTTTTGAGTATTATATAATCTCCATCCAGTAGTGAACTGACTCAGCAATTGTTCAGTATTAATGTTTGGGAATATATTATTGATGCTCATGTACTTGAAGCAATTGATATTCTAAGGTTAAGTAACGGACACAATATCTTTGTGCTAGAGGACATTCTAGTGATAATTTCATAGGTCATGTGGCTTATGTATGAGATGCATTCAAGTTCTAAGGCCTCCGATTTTTTTTTCTCCGGACTGGAAAGAGATAGAAACATGCGCATTGTTTTAAAATGAGGCCACGTTCATTGTCAATACATCCCAGAGATAGCAGCACTGCACGGCAGATGGAATTTTACCGCCAGTGGCGAGAATGAGAACTGTTTTAAATACTTAAAATGGCGACGTTTTCCTTACTTGAACAGCATGCAATCATTCGTTTTCTGAATTTGGGTGGTGTGAAACCAATTGAAATTCATCAACAGTTGAAGGAGACATGTGGTGATGGAGTTATGGATGTGTCGAAAGTGCGTTCGTGGATGCGACAGTTTAATGAAGACAGAACATCGTGTGACAACAAACCGAAACAACCTCGGGCTCGCACAAGCCGGTCTGACGACATGATTGAGAAAGTGGAGAGAATTGTTTTGGGGGATCGCCGAATGACTGTTGAACAGATCGCCTCCAGAGTTGGCATTTCTGTGGGTTCTGTGCACACAATCCTGTATGATGACCTGAAAATGCGAAAAGTGTCATCCAGGTGGGTGCCACAAATGCTGACGGATGACCACATGGCTGCCCGTGTGGCATGTTACCAAGCGATGTTGACACGCAATGACAGCATGAATGGGACTTTCTTTTCATCGGTTGTGACAATGGATGAGACGTGGATGCCATTTTTCAATCCAGAAACAAAGCACCAGTCAGCTCAATGGAAGCACACAGATTCACTGCCACCAAAAAAATTTCGGGTAACCGCCAGTGCTGAAAAAAATGATGGTGTCCATGTTCTGGGACAGTGAGGGCGTAATCCCTACCCATTGCATTCCAAAGGGCACTACAGTAACAGGTGCATCCTACGAAAATGTTTTGAAGAACAAATTCCTTCCTGCACTGCAACAAAAACATCCGGGATGGGCTGCGCGTGTGCTGTTTCACCAAGACAACGCACCCGCACATCGAACTAACATTACGCAACAGTTTCTTCATGATAACAACTTTGAAGTGATTCCTCACGCTCCCTACTCACCTGACCTGGCTCCTTGTGACTTTTGGCTTTTTCCAACAATGAAAGACACTCTCCGTGGCCACACATTCACCAGCCGTGCTGCTATTGCCTCAGCGATTTTCCAGTGGTCAAAACGGACTCCTAAAGAAGCCTTCGCCACTGCCATGGAATCATGGCATCAGCGTTGTGAAAAATGTGTACATCTGCTAGGCGATTACGTCGAGAAGTAACCCCAGTTTCATCGATTTCGGGTGAGTAGTTAATTAGAAAAAAAACCGGAGACCTTAGAACTTGAATGCACCTCGTATAATGTAGCACCAGGTTACATTGGTAGTATTGTTTGCAAAGGTCTTTACATAAGTATCAGGAAGAGCCTGGAAGATGGATAAAAAGATGAGATTCTCTTACAAGCAACATCTAATCATTGAGCTTCTCTTCCCCTGAGTATCTGAAATGTCTCCTGGATTTTGATCCAGTTTCTGAAATACAGACACTTAGGTAATGCGTCCACACACACACGAAATTCTATTCATGATCAAGCTGCAGTATCCAAGTAAGTAAGGCAGCCTATGGTGCCACATGTACATGCTTGTGATGTATCATATATCATGTGAAGGATAGTCCAACATCAGCTGTAATGTTGAAAGTGCTAATTCCATAATAGCATGCAGAATAAACTCATGTAACACATTCTTCATTGCCTACCAGTTCTCTGTTTCAGGACACAAGTAGAAACATTTAAATTTTTTATTCTCCTCCTGTCCAAGGAAAATTGAATATTCATCAGACCATAGTTACTTTTAGAAGCTTGCTGCTTGCGTCTTTCAAATTTACATATTATAAGGTGTCTCACCTATATGGATTTTTCTGAAGCCTTACAGAGTGGCTACTTTTCCCAGCCCAGTGTGGTAACGTGTCCAGTGTAGATATAGGTACTCCAAAAGTGTCCCCTTTTGGCAAGTAATACTACCATCTTGCCTTCTTAAGTGCAAACACTCTGCTGTTCTTGGACTGAGTTGTCAGTGGTTATATCCTCATTGGAAATGGTGATGTGCAGGATAAAATAGTTTTCCTTGTACTATTTTGAGGTTATCAAAAAATGTGCCTGTATTGACATTGTTAAAAACTTGCCCTCTAGCCAATAAGGTGGGCTTCCTGAGACTATTTAGGGCACTGACTTTGTCTGCCTTTCCTACCCCCTCCTCTCACCACCTTTCCAACTCCTCTCCATCCCCTCTCTCTCCTCCCTTTTCCACCTCTCTCCCTTTCTCTCACCCCTCCCTGACTCTCCTTCTTCATCTCCATGTTCTTTGCCACCTTCCTCCCACCATCTCCTTTTCTCTATATCTCTTCTTTGCTCTACTCTCTGAACTCCTTTCATCTTGATGTGCAACTCCCGAATCATCTGTTGAAAGAACTACCTCACCCTGTCTCATCACCCTCGTCTTGGCTTGTGCATACTCCCCTGCCCCCTCCCCACCTTCTTCTGCCAAAGCAAATTCTTTCAATAATGAGTCTCATTGCGGCTACAGTTATCCTCATTTGGGTATCTGTGTGGGTGTGGGTGTGAATGTGTGCACTATTACTAGAAAAACACCAAGAGCTCAGAAGCTAATGTTTTCTGTTACATTTATCTGTGCATCACATATCAGTCCACAATAGGTGATTAGTTGCTTTTCCCTTATTTTACATAATTCAAATTCCTCACAAAGGGACAGAATGACAGATGACACCTTCATATAAAAAGGGGTCTGGAAGTCAGTCTGTAGTATTATATATGACATATGAAAGTAACTAACTCTTACTCTGATAAAGATGTTAGCAACTTTTCCCAATGAGATGCCATGTTGGCATTAGACATTCAAAGATGAAACTATCTCCCTCTTGGTAAGATCAACCAACACATTGTCCAACCATCTAGCTCTTGGTTGGCCCTCCCTTTCAGTGGAGTACAATATCCCTTTCATTATTTGTTTGGGTATCCTGTCATCTGTCATCTGCTCCATATGTCCTATCAGCCTATTCTTTGAAATTTAACAAATTTCACTATATCTTTCCATATTTATATTTCATGGTTGTACCTTACTCTCCAACTCTCTGCCTTTCTCATGGGCCCATAAATTTTTCACAGGATTTTCCTTTCAAATGGCCTTAGGTTGTTCATATCTGCTTTTGTCATCCACATTTCTAACCAATAAAACAACTGGACACAAAAAGGAATAGTAGATTCTTAACTTGGGTGTTCTTCTAATTAAAGAATTCTTGAATGCCTTTAAGTTTGCATAATAGGTTCTGTTTCCTGCCTGTCTCCTTTCTCTAACACATTGTCTCATATTGTTATTGCTGATTAATAAGATCTAGAAGATAGTGTCAGAAGTTCCATGCGGCTTTTCACAAATGATGCTGTACTATACTGAGAAGTTTCAGCATTAGAAAATTGCAGTGAATTGCAGGAAGATCTGCAGTGGATAGGCACTTGGTGCAGAGAGTGGCAACTGACCCTTAACATAGAAAAATGTAATGTATTGTGAATATATAGAAAGAATAATCCTTTATTGTATGATTATATGATAGCGGAACAAACACTGGTAGCAGTTACTTCTGTAAAATATCTTGGAGTATACATACAGAACGATTTGAAGTGGAATGATCATATAAAATTAATTGTTGGTAAGGCGGGTGCAAGGTTGAGATTCATTGGGAGAGTCCTTAGAAAATGTAGTCCATCAACAAAGGAGGTGGCTTACAAAACACTGGTTCGACCTATACTTGAGTACTGCTCATCAGTGTAGGATCCATACCAGGTTGGGTTGACAGAGGAGATAGAAAAGATCCAAAGAAGAATGACGCATTTCATCACAGGGTTATTTGGTTAGCGTGACAGCATTACGGAGATGTTTAGCAAACTCAAGTGGCAGACTCTGCAAGAGAGGTGCTCTGCATTGCGGTGTAGCTTGCTGTCCAGGTTTCAAGAGGGTGCGTTTCTGAATGAGGTATCGAATATATTGCTTCCCCCTACTTATATCTCCCGAGGATATCACAAATGTAAAATTAGAGAGATTCGAGCACACACGAAGGCTTTCCGGCAGTCGTTCTTCCCGCAAACCATATGCGACTGGAACAGGAAAGGGAGGTAATGACAGTGGCAAGTTAAGTGCCCTCCACCACACAATGTTGGGTGGCTTGTGGAGTATAAATGTAGATTTAGATGTAGATGTAGCATGTAAATAATGGAAGCAGATGACAGCTTTAAAGAATGATGTAGTTCTTCGCCCTAAGCAACCTCATAACTGCTATTGTATTTTGATGGAACATATTATTCCAAATGACAAACATGTTATATTTTTACAGTTTAATTTTTATTCTTCTGATATTTTCAATTTGACAAGAGCATTTTTGCTCAGATGTTTTTCACCTATGATGTGATTACATGTAATCCTATGTAATTTTCAATCTGATCAAGATCGCCTTAGTGCTGTCAAAACCATGGTCAATTTGACAACAATTTGATGCAACTGAGGTGACTATACATACATTCTGTAATTAATAAAGTGTTTTCAATGAGGTGATATCCTGTGGAAGGGTTGCTTAAACATAGTTATTGTATGAAAGCATTACTTCACATGCAAGTGAGGTAACGTGCGATGAGTAAACTTACGTAAAGCAGATGACTAAAACTAAGGAAAGCTTTTACTAAAATGTAACATAACAAGTTTCCACTCTCAAACTCACTGACAAAAAAATGCCATTTATGAGAACTAGTCTAACCAATTCTGGGCAGGCAGCAGCATTGTTCAAGGCAAAATATATTCAATGGCCACTCTTCTCGCCCTGGCCACTTTACCCCACTTTTCTGTACAGTACAGTTAGCAATCTACATTTTTGTGGCAAACAGTAGCTTAATAGTTCAATTGTAAAAGATCTGCTGTTTCATTTCTTGTTTTCCAAGAAAAAAGTAACAACTTTTCTGTACACAAAATCAAATATATACACTGGCATGCAAAACTTAAGAATGAAAGTAACTTTTGCCTCATGTGTCACTGCCAAGTAACTTCTCTTGTTAATTCCTTGATCAACATAGGAAGAACTACTACAATATAATGCAGAAGGTAACTGAAAGAAATATGCAATGAGATAAACAGAAATGACACTTTTATTCAAAGACAATAATTACACTGAAGTTACTGTAGACAGTACAATAGGTGGGACATGGTTCTTAACAGGATGTATGATCTCCACAAATGGCAACGCATGCTCTGCAATTTATTCCCATGCTGACCATGAGGTTGCTAAGGGGTTCTTGTGGTACGGCATTCTATGCCTCCACCAGTTGAGGAATGGATCACCCTACCACAAGAACTACTAAATACTTGTGGTCAGCATAAGAGCACATTGCAGAGCATGCTTTGCTATCTGTGGTGATCACATGCCCTATAATAACTACATCCCACATTTTACAATGTCCAGGAGCCATCATGACTTGCCATGACTTCAGTGCAATTATTGTCTTTGAATTGAAGTGTCATTTCTGTTTGCCTCATTGCTTACTTCTATTAATTACCTTCAGTGCTATACCTTAGCAGTTCTTTCTGTCTATGGTCCAAGTTTCATCAAGCTGTGTTACCTGGCAGTGACACATCATGAAAAAGTTACTTTTGTCCTTAAGTTTTGCACACCAGTGTAACCACTCTTAAGGATAAGCTCAAATTTTAACAAGAAGCAGCATGTCTTTATTGTGTCACAAATAGTACTAGTGTGTGCCCTAGCAAATACATGATTCAGTATTTGCCTAAAGGTAGTTTTCCTTATTGTTTTTAGAACTAATCTATTCCAAACCATGAAATTTTTTGTTTGAACTAGGAACAACAAAACGATAAAGACTTTATACATGTATTTATGTGGGTTTATAATTCAGTAATAGATAGACTGTATCATGAACTATTGTAAGTTAAGACTTCTTTCAGGAGAGCCAAAATAGATGGGACATTCAAATTTTCACGAATATTAGTTTTATTGTTTTCTGTAGAGACATGAATGTAGATGCAGAACTGGCAAATCAGGAATTTGGAGTTACAGCAGCATCAAGCTTTTAGATTGAGGGAATATGCCTAAAAATTATATTCCAGCTGTCTAGTGAACTGGGAACTAATTGCTTCAAATGAAAAAGCATTGCATTTCTATAAACTGAAATTGTGGGCTGGAACTGCTGCAGATGGAAATAATCTCTGTCATTGAAATGCACTGTGCACACTGGGTTTGTCTCAGAGTAATCTAATTGTGGTAACATGGCAGCACATCCTGTAACAGTTGTATGAAGGTAACTCAATATTAAGTTCAAATATAGCTATATAAAAAATGAATGGAGAATGATGAATGAATCTGACAATCATCTGAGGTTTTATATTAATAAATTATTTCCCAAGGGAAAGAAAGTGATTGACTTCTGAACATAAATCAATATGTAGAGTGCTTCATTGCTCCAGAGCTCTGATAATTTGTTCTGCCCCAAATGACTTATCAGTGACACCAAATGCAAACATGACTGTTCTGAGATGCTAGGCTGTTCCTACTTAATTGTTCAAATTCAGTCTGTGTTCTTGTGTACCTCTAAAACACTTACACCTGACATTAGCTCAGTGATGAAAATGCCTCTAATGGTGTCAGGAAAGGATTCTATGGAGAAATGAAGAGCAATGGATGAAATCTGACAATAAGGGTTGCTTTTTTCTTGAGCAAAACTATGGTCATGTTTATTTCCAAAAATATGAAGAGAGAGATTAGGATTTAATTTATTGGTCAATGATGTGGTCAGCAAAGAGGAAATACAATTTTATATAGTACAAGGATGACAGAGATCAGCCATACATTTTTTCAAAGAATCCATCACGTCATTTGCATTATGAATTTGGGGAAACCAAAATCTGGACAGTCAGAGAGGGATTTAAACCCTGCTCATCATGAATGCATGCCCATTATCTTAACTAATGTACCATTTTCCTCACTTATGTTCATTTTCAAAAATGCATTATTCCTTACTGTCGGTTATACCCAATCAGAAATACTAATATGTGCTTCATAAATCCATTGCTGTTTGATGGTTGTCTGCCATAAATACCTGCAAATCTCTGTAGGAACTGCTCATCCACCAGCATAACCATACATACTAGACATGTATCACTGTACAGTTTATCCCTTTTTACTTTCTTTATGTGAAGTTGTTGAGTATACATGGGACACCATAGTGCTTCTAAATCATCTAACTGGCAAAGTCTATCACTCAGATGTACTAACATACAGTACAGGAACATGATATTACATCCCTGACAAACATTCATCTATGTGAAATTAACTCCTTGTGTGGGTTCTTGAGGTTCTAACATTCACCATTAAGATGTCTCTGAATGTGTCTCTGTTACTCTTTATTAATTTCTGTGAATATCTTAAAGGTTCCATGATTTGAATAACACCTGATATTAGCTATTTCTATCAATGCACTAAATGTAGCATACATACCACCAGTTCTTTGTAAAATTTTTGTAGTGTGTGTGTGATACAGTTCTATGTAATTTGTAGACCTATTTTTAGCCCTTTTCCATTTTTTCTTTATTGATGTGACAGATTATGTTTTTTTTTTCAGCTCCATTTGTTGTAACTTTATTTTTGCTATAATTATATCCATAGGTTACACAAAGATTTTACTTTTTGACACATTATATTGCAATCTCCCCCATCTCCCACTTTATTTCTGTTCACTTATTTTTCAAAAAGGGAGGTCATCTTCAAACATGTTTTTTACAGATACCAAGTAACCACAAATAATGAAATCAAATAACATGGAGAGTTTCTTATTAAAAAGTAAACAACAAAAATGTCTGCTCTTTCAGACATGTCAACATTTTGATCCCGCAGCCACTGTGAATCAAGATAAAAAGAAATTAATGTCATTAGTTGCCAGTGAGCACTGATTTAAATCAATGGGGAAGCTTGAAAATTTGTGCCATGCTGGGAATTCAAACCTGGGTCTCCTGCTTATGTGGTAGATGCACTGACCTCTGCACTGTCTGGACACAGTGGTCTTCACAACTGCACAGACTATCCTAGCACACTTCCCATCAGACCCAAATTCTCAACATATCCATACACTGCTGATGTAGTGCCCCTTGCCCACTATCCTCATTTCTCATGGATTTTGCTAATTCCTGTAAGAGTTCAAATGTGGTGTATATCCACACTGAAGTGATCATTAACCATCCCTGCCTTAATTATATATGTGCTGTTGGTTCTTTTGGACATGTCTGCAAAAACAGATATCACATATATAATTAAGGCACTGACAGCCAATGATCACTTCAATGCAGATACACACCAAGCTTGAACTCTTATGGGAATCAGCAAAATGTTGTGAGTAATGAGAATGAAGGGCAAGGGGCACTAAATCAGTAATGTGTGGATAAGATGAGAATTTGGGTCTGATGGGAGGTGTGCTAGGGTATTACATGCAGCTGCAATGACGTCTATTTCTGGACAGTGCAGTGGTCACCACATCTACCTAGTAAGCAGGAGACTTGAGTTTGAATGCGAGTCTGGCACAAATTTTAACTGATTTAAATATGTGCCCACTGGCAGCTAACATCATTAACTTCTTTGTGTCATGAACAAAAAGCCTGTCTTTCTCTTCCACAAAAAGATTATTTTGGTGAATAACTGCAGCAATGGTAATGACAAGAAGATAAAATGGAAGAGGTTTATTTATTTATTGATCCACACATAGGCATTAAATGTGGTGCAGATGTCATCATAGTGTACACCGAGTTTAATTATACGTAGATATCTACATACACTATTTCTTATTTTATGTTAAATGTTTTACAGCTTAAGTCTCTATTCCATTGTAAATGCTGTAAAGGTTCTCAGGATGAAAACAGTGAATGATCTATACTGGACACATGTCTAATTTAACTGGTCATTTTATGTACTCCTTGACATAATAATAACTCTTTCTTAATAAATGTTATATTAGGGCTTCCATGAAAGCATGCATATCACTTTTGTCTTTCATTACTTCTGCCTATTGTATAAATTTAATCCACTGTATATTATATTAATTTGCATTTTAACTTTATTCTATTCTACAGATGTTGGTTGGATGTGATTTCATGTTCATGTATAGATCAGATTTTTATGTCTATGTTTATCTTTAAATAGATCATTGACTTGAAAATCTGTCTACATGGCACTCTCAGGATTTTATATAAATCACTGCAGTGAGCTTACTTTCTACTTTTTATTATAGTCCATGTAGCCCATCTATACCTTAAATTTGTTTGTATATTCTGCATATTTTTCACAGAAGTTGTTCCATAACTATTTGTGGAATGGACATATACAAAGTAGGATACACTGTTCAAGTGCATGAACTGTACCTGCAGAAGTAACTATTCTAAATGCTTAGCATGCTGCAGTATGCAAAACTCTTATAATTACTTGATGAGTAACATCATGTCTGATGTCCTAATTATTTTTGCCAGTCACTTACAGTAAATGTCTTACTGTGTCACTTTTCATCATACTGATATATGTACACATCACAAATTAATTATGCAAATTGGACAGAAGTCAGTACACATGATTTATAGATACAGGCAAACAAAACAAACAAATGATTATAATTTCAGGAAAATTGGATGATTTATTCAAGAGAAAGAGCAAAAATTGAGCAAGTCAATAACACATTGGTCCACTTCTGCTCCTTATGCAAGCAGTTATTCAGCTTGCCATTGATTGATTGTTGGATGTTCTTCTGAGGGATATCATGGTAAATTCTGTCCAGTTGGCTTGTTAGATTGTCAAAATCCTGAACTGGTTGGAGGGCCCTGCCCACAATGCTCCAAAATTGGGCAGAGATCCAGCAATCTTGCTGGTGAAGATGGGGTTTGGCAAGCATGAAGACCAGCAGTAGAAACTCTTGTTGTGTGAGGGCAGGCATTATCTGGCTGAAATGTAAGCCTAGGATGGCTTGTGATGAAGGACAATGAAACAGGGTGTAGAATATCATTGACATACCACTATGCTGTATGGATGCTGTGGATAACAACCAAAGGGGTCCTCCTATGAAATGGCACTCTAGACCATCACTTTTGGTTGTTGGGCCGTATGGTGGATGACAGTCAGTTTGATATCCCACCATTGTTTGGGGAATCTCCAGACACATACTTGCTAGTCATTGGGGCTCAGTTCAAAGTGGAGCTCATCACAAAAGACAATTCTACTCCAGTCATGAGATTCCAGGCTGAATGTGCCAGACACCACTGAAAACGAGCTGGTTGGTGTACAGTGTGCAATGGTAATTGGCACAATGGTGCATTGAGCTCAGCTGCCTTTCTGTGAGCCACCTATTAATCGTCCTTGTGGTCACTGAAAACTAGTGGCACATTGGATTGATGATAATGATGAATCCAGGGCTCTGAGTGCCTCTCTGATGATTGCTCATTCTTCACTTTCTGTCATCTCTCTAGGTTGACTGCATCCTTTTTGATGCTGTATTTGGCCAAGGTTCACCCATTCCTACCAACATCATGAAATAGTGGGATTGCTACTATTCAAATGTTGAGCAGTTCACCAATTACTCCAACCAACTTCTTTGAGCCCAACTACATGTCCTCCCTCGAATGCCGACATTTGCACATGTTGTTCATGCGACTGTCTGTGATTCATAGTTACTCATAGTTACTGTCTAATTGATAATCTGGAATGAAATTTAAAAGACTTTATGCCCTGTTATTGACATATCCACTGTTTACTATCCTTGCCAGCTGCATGGTGAAACTGCACTACAGCATCACACATTCATCCAGGTAAGAAAGATAAAAATTAAAAAAGTATCAAAAATTATGACTGACAGTGTCCAAAAACTGTCCACTGTCAACCAATGACTAGCTCAAGAAGCAGTCATTCAATTTAAATATTTAAATGGTTCGCTATTCATTTACATGGCTGAAAAAAGGAAAGGTGAACAAAGGAAATCTAAACAAGGATGAAGTCTAAAAGTCCTCTGTGCTTCCAAATTTGGTTTTCACCATTTTTAACTTGGAGTCTCAAATACAGAATCTCACTACCAAGCATATGGACACTAATGTAAATTATGTTTTAGTTCTGTGTGAGATGAGAGCTTTACATATTATGAATATGGCAAACTTATCCACCTTTATTTGTGCAGTAAGCAAAGTGGCACAAAATTTAATCTATGCTTCTGTTCTGGAGACATATGGTTCAGTATTTATTTAGCCATATTAGTTTATGTTTGATGTGGTTTCTCAGTATGACTTCAGATAGTTGCTGTAACAATTTTTTCCATAGATCATAGCTGGCTGTTTCACCCATGTCACACAATTTGAGCTAGCGAACCTTCTCAAACATCAATGTGGACCAGGTATGGTAATTGTGATGGATCCAAATCACGTGTGCCCTATGTGGCTAAGCAAACTTGAAAAGCATTCCATCAGATGCCAAAGTATACAAGGTGACAGAACCCTCAGAATTTTGCCAGGTGTGAGAGCAGCACTTTAATTTTAAAACAATACCATCAATTCTTTCTGTGAACCTACTTTTATATTCTGTAGATTTATTTATTCATTATATCGCACTCATGACAAAATATGTAATTTAAGTTTACAGTACACAAGAGTAAAAGCATATGACATAAAAAAGAACATAATTCACTAGTGCTGATCATAATAAAAATGTCACATAATTCATAATTGGAATGTAATGTCATTGGGTGTCACCATAATAAAACAGTCAGATGTCACCCTCCCATTATGAAGTGCAACACACTGTGAGAAATTATATGTCTTTTGGATCAAGTCACACAGCAGAGAAGGTCCTATGTTCCATTTGCAAAATGTATCATCACACTTGCCACATTTGGTCCACATACAACTAAGATGTGATCATGGCTTACACATATAATGTCCTCCCTTCAGTGGCATAGTAAACATAACTGGTGCCTGGGGCCAGACACTTTATTGGCACTCACACTCCCCTCCCCAGTTGGTACTGGAGACAACACTTTTTAGACACCCTCACCCCCTTTTTGCACCAGGGGTAAGGCACTACACTTTATCACCCCCTCCCCCTCCCCCTCCAGAAACAACACCAACAAATACAGTGATATAATGTATAGAATTTACTCTAATAATAATATATTTTCTGAAAAATCTTGTTTGTCTTGGAGACTATTTGGCACCACCCATAGGGTGTACAGAATTGGCTCAAATAGCTCTGAGAACTATGAGACTTAACTGGTGTACAGAATTGCTAAAATGACAAGTCACTGGAACATTATGTTCCTTTGAACTATTTTCTTCTTTTATTTGTGTGTTCTTGACAAACATTTTACAAAAACACTTCTCAAATATACATTGCACAACTTTCTCAAGTTTGACAAAGAAAATAGTCAAACAAAGAGCAATATGTACCAAACTCAACAGCTACTAAACCCACTCTGAATGCCTAGTGTGAAAAATTTGATATATTTCTTACAAACACACTTTCTGGTACCCTCTAGAACAGGATGTAGTTCAAATTGATATTAATGTGACTGTCTTAATTGAAATTATTTCCCATGTGGGACTCATTGCTGGCAGCAGCAGGTGACAGTGGTAGGCTGGCAGTGCTGGGGATTTGGTGCTGAAAGCAATGTGTGCATCCCAGACTCAAACCCATGGCCTATGGTCCATCACCCTGTGGCTCAGCATGGCACTGGTGTCATGGTGGTGCTGCAGAACTAGGCAGCAATATGGAGAAGATGACTGGATGGTGAATCAATGATGAATCTTCCCTGCCTCAATGTGCAGCACTATTTATACCTCTCTCCAGCACATTTATTCGCTAAAATTTGCAGTAATTATGTCATTCATAACAGAGGTCAGTCCAGTATTGTGACATTGCCTCATCCATTGTGGTGGCTATTTTCATGCTATGCTGTTTTCTGATGTGGTCAGCAGCCTTCACTATGCAACTGACTTGCTTCTCTGTTTATACTGTACCTTCTACATGCTGCCACAAAGGCGGCTTCCACCCCATGGCATCTAATGCAACCCTTCTTGTGCCTTACTTACCATTTATTACGAGGGCTATCCACAAAGTACATTACGTTTTGGAATTAAAAATAAATAAAGTATTGGAAAAAATTTTATTATATACAGATGAAAGCCACACTTAAATACTACTTTTCTACATAGTTGCCATTTAAATTAAGGCACTTATCATAGTGATGGACGAGCTTGGAAATTCCTTCATCGTAAAATTCGGCCACCTGCGCCTTCAACCATGTGGTTACCTCTTCTTGAAGATGTGCGTCGTCATCAAAATGCTGCATAGCCAACCACTTCTTCATTGCTGGGAATAAGTGGAAGTCGCTTGGTGCCAGGTTGGGACTGTGCGGTGGATGAGGAAATAACTCCCACTTAAAAGATTCGAGAACTTCACAAGTGGCATTTGCCGTGTGGGCCCGGGTGTTGTCGTGAATCAGCAAGATCTTTGAGCCCAACTTTCCCCTGCGCTTGTTTTGTATTGCTCTTCTGAGGTTGTGCAGAGTTTGGCAATACCTTTGAGAGTTTATTGTAGTGCCTCTTTCCAGGAAATCCACAAAAATCACACCTTTTCTATCCCAAAAGACAGTCGGCATCACCTTCCTTACCGACATTGTCTGCATGCATTTCTTGGGTTTTTGGGGGGAATTTGTGTGCCCCCACTGCATTGACTGCAATTTTGTTCCACAGTTCACATGCTTAACCCATGTATCATCACCAGTAACAATGCAATCGAGTAATGAGTCGCCATCTTTCTCGTAAGCATCCAAAAACGTAACGGTGCAGCCATTCACTGATTTTTGTGAATCTCTGTCAAGATTTTTGGTATCCATCTTGCACAAAACTTGTGGTAACCAAGCTTTTTGATAATTATTTTGTGCAACAAACTTCGTGAAATTTGTGGAAAACTCATAGAGAGTTCCGTTATTGTGAAATTACGGTTTTCACGGACCGCGGCATTGACTTTTTTGACAAGTTTGGCAGTCACTATGCTGGGTCTTCCACTTCACTCTTCGTCGTCAACGTTATTTCGGCCATTTTTAAATTTTATGACCCATTGACGCACTCCACCTTCAGTGATTATGTTGTCCCCATACACTTCACAAAGCTGCTGATAGATTTCTATCGGTGTACAGTTTTTTACAGTCAGAAACCTTATTACAGCACGCACTTCACACTTCGTGGCATTTTCAATTAACGCTGACATTTCAAACTGCCACAGTAACTCAACGGAGTACAGCACGAACCTCTCACTTGCGCGGCAGGATGCCGACTGAGTGGCGGAATGCCATGACACCAAGATGGCCCCGCTAGCCCCGTCCCTAACGGACACAAACGAAAACGTAATGTACTTTGTGGATAGCCCTCGTACTTTTCTCTTAACAGTTAGACCATGGCATTACAGTAAAGTGAACCCTTTCCAAGGCAGAACACCAATGTGTGACTGTCAAGGATCCCTACAAAGTACTACATTGTTTTTGAATGATATTATTTCTTGAACATTTCTAGCAGATTAAAACTCTGTGCCAGACCAGGACTTGAACCTTGAACTTGAACTTTTGTGGGCGATGCTCTTAGCCACTGAGCTATCAATGACCTCCCCTCACAGCTTTACTTTTGCCAGTACCTATCACGTTCTTTGCAAGCATCATATAATTTCTCCTCCATATTGCAGGAAACCTGGTAGATAGGTGAACCACAGCTATGACTAATCACTTTGAGGATTAAGGACTGACTTCAGTTGTATTTAATCTTTTAACTACCTGATCACAGTCACTTTTGTGGCACTGAAAACCACATCCTCAGATAACATGTAACTAAGTCATAAGAGCTAACTAGCCTATAACATGGAACTGAACATTCATTCTCAGAGCTAACTAATAAAGTGTTAAATGATGACACAACAATGAATCACAATCAGTTGAATATAGGGATCAAAGTCCAAAATGGATGGTGGTGTCCAAGCTCCAGTCTATGTGCATTTCTGGAACATGGAACACAGCTGTCAGTACATAGTCATATTCCATGTTCTGGGAATGCACATGAACTGGAATCGAGGTTCCACCAAACATTTTGGACTTTGATCCCTATGCCCAGCTGGCTGTGATTCATTGATGTACAGCCATTTAATGGTTTATTAGTTTGGTCTGACAATGAATGTTGGGTTCCATGATCAGGCTACTTAGCTCTTATGACTTACATACATGTCACCTGAGGATTTGGTTTTCAGTGCACAAACCCTGTTGTGATTTAATAATGAAAAGATTAAATACTGTGAAGTGGCTTCTCAATTCCCACGATCTCCTCCATATCTTTTTGGAATAGTCATCCTGGAAGAAAGAATGCTGCTAAATGGCTCCTCTGTAGATTAGTAGATTAGTGATGATAAAAAATTATATACTTTCTCTGAAACTGAAACTTTCTCATCACTACCACTGGACTTTTATATATGAGAAGACCAATGATGTTTGCAAAATAAATTATTTCTGCTGATGGTTTTACAGACTAGTTTCTAATATATCATGTTCATTTAACTTTTACTGGCAGCAAGAAAAATATATTCTGCATGAAATCAATATTGCAGCTGACAGCCGCAGACTATTGTAACAGTCTCCACCCTAGTATAAATACTAAGCTCAGTTTGGGAGAATATTTTTTATAACATCCCACAAGGCACTGTGCTTGGCCAGGAGCTCTTTTAATTAAATATAAATGGCTTACAAAAATAATGAAATTATCAGTCAAAAACTGAATACATTGGTGGAAATATTAGCATTCTGCTTAAAGGCTGTAGCTGAACAGCCCCAAACACAGTCATTATAATAGCTGATTAGGTATTTACATGGTTTCTGGGAAACAATTTAACATCTACTACTGCAGAAACTCGTAAGTTGAGATTCCATAACCATGATGATAGTATCCAGTCAGATAGATGATAATTTAAAATTGAATTAACACACTGATAGATAAATTGTGAAAAGGATACATTGCTACTGACTGTAAATATGATACTTTCAGTTGCAGACATGCACAACAAAAAGACTGTTGCACACTTACCCTTCTTCAGAAAGCAGGTACACCTCACACGAGCGACTGCTATCTTGGGCCACCGTAGCCCCGACTGCAAACAATCTAACTAGAGCCGCCGAGGATAGCAGTTGTGTGCTTGAGGTGTGCCTGTCTTATATATATATATATATATATATATATATATATATATATATATATATATATATATATATGTCTGCTTGTGTCTGTATATGTGTGGATGGATATGTGTGTGTGTGCGAGTGTATACCCGTCCTTTTTTCCCCCTAAGGTAAGTCTTTCCGCTCCCGGGATTGGTATGACTCCTTACCCTCTCCCTTAAAACCCACATCCTTTCGTCTTTCCCTCTCCTTCCTTCTTTCCTGATGAGGCAACAGTTTGTTGTGAAAGCTTGAATTTTGTGTGTAAGTTTGTGTTTGTTTGTGTGTCTGTCGACCTGCCAGCACTTTCATTTGGTAAGTCACATCATCTTTGTTTTTAGATATATTTTTCCTACAGGGAATGTTTCCCTCTTATATATATATATATATATATATATATATATATATATATATATATACACACACACACAAACACACTTAGATGATGTGACTTACCAAACGAAAGCGCTGGCACGTCGATAGACACACAAACAGACACAAATATAAACACAAAATTCTAGCTTTCGCAACCAACGGTTGCTTCGTCAGGAAAGAGGGAAGGAGAGGGAAAGACGAAAGGATGTGGGTTTTAAAGGAGAGGGTAAGGAGTCATTCCAATCCCGGGAGCGGAAGGACTTACCTTAGGGGGAAAAGGACGGGTATACACTCGCACATACACACATATCCATCCACACATATACAGACACAAACAGACATATTCTGGTATATATGTCTGCTTGTGTCTGTATATGTGTGGATGGATATGTGAGTGTGTGCGAGTGTATACCCGTCCTTTTTTCCCCCTAAGGTAAGTCCTTCCGCTCCCGGGATTGGAATGACTCCTTACCCTCTCCTTTAAAACCCACATCCTTTTGTCTTTCCCTCTCCTTCCCTCTTTCCTGATGAAGCAACTGTTGGTTGCAAAAGCTAGAATTTTGTGTGTACATTTGTGTTTGTTTGTGTGTCTATCGACGTGTCAGTGCTTTCGTTTGGTAAGTCACATCATCTTAATTTTTAGATATATTTTTCCCACGTGGAATGTTTCCCTCTAATATATATATATATATATATATACACACTCCTGGAAATTGAAATAAGAACACCGTGAATTCATTGTCCCAGGAAGAGGAAACTTTATTGACACATTCCTGGGGTCAGATACATCACATGATCACACTGACAGAACCACAGGCACATAGACACAGGCAACAGAGCATGCACAATGTCGGCACTAGTACAGTGTATATCCACCTTTCGCAGTAATGCAGGCTGCTATTCTCCCATGGAGACGATCGTAGAGATGCTGGATGTAGTCCTGTGGAACGGCTTGCCATGCCATTTCCACCTGGCGCCTCAGTTGGACCAGCGTTCGTGCTGGACGTGCTGACCACGTGAGACGACGCTTCATCCAGTCCCAAACATGCTCAATGGGGGACAGATCTGGAGATCTTGCTGGCCAGGGTAGTTGACTTACACCTTCTAGAGCACGTTGGGTGGCACGGGATACATGCGGACGTGCATTGTCCTGTTGGAACAGCAAGTTCCCTTGCCGGTCTAGGAATGGTAGAACGATGGGTTCGATGACGGTTTGGATGTACCGTGCACTATTCAGTGTCCCCTCGACGATCACCAGTGGTGTACGGCCAGTGTAGGAGATCGCTCCCCACACCATGATGCCAGGTGTTGGCCCTGTGTGCCTCGGTCGTATGCAGTTCTGATTGTGGCGCTCACCTGCACGGCGCCAAACACGCATACGACCATCATTGGCACCAAGGCAGAAGCGACTCTCATCGCTGAAGACGACACGTCTCCATTCGTGCCTCCATTCACGCCTGTCGCGACACCACTGGAGGCAGGCTGCACGATGTTGGGGCGTGAGCGGAAGACAGCCTATCGGTGTGCGGGACCATAGCCCAGCTTCATGGAGACGGTTGCGAATGGTCCTCGCCGATACCCCAGGAGCAACAGTGTCCCTAATTTGCTGGGAAGTGGCGGTGTGGTCCCCTACGGCACTGCGTAGGATCCTACGGTCTTGGCGTGCATCCGTGCGTCACTGCGGTCCAGTCCCAGGTCGACGGGCACGTGCACCTTCCGCCGACCACTGGCGACAACATCGATGTACTGTGGAGACCTCACGCCCCACGTGTTGAGCAATTCGCCGGTACGTCCACCCGGCCTCCCGCATGCCCACTATACGCCCTCGCTCAAAGTCCGTCAACTGCACATACGGTTCACGTCCACGCTGTCGCGGCATGCTACCAGTGTTAAAGACTGCGATGGAGCTCCGTATGCCACGGCAAACTGGCTGACACTGATGGCAGCGGTGCACAAATGCTGCGCAGCTAGCGCCATTCGACGGCCAACACCGCAGTTCCTGGTGTGTCCGCTGTGCCGTGCGTGTGATCATTGCTTGTACAGCCCTCTCGCAGTGTCCGGAGCAAGTATGGTGGGTCTGACACACCGGTGTCAATGTGTTCTTTTTTCCATTTCCAGGAGTGTGTGTGTGTGTGTGTGTGTGTGTGTGTGTGTGTCTATATATATATATATATATATATATATATATATATATATATATATATATATATATATATATATGTGTGTGTGTGCATGTGTTTTCCCTTCCTTCCTCAATAAGAATTTAGCTGAAAGCTAAGTGTGTAACAGTCTTTTTGTTGTGCCTGTCATCTGCAACTCAACATGTGATCTTTATGGTGAGTAGCAATCTATACTTTTCATAACTGTTGATATTCCAACTTGCACTTTCAACTGTTTGATCAATAAATTGCTTCATTGTGAGCAAAATTAAGCGCAATGTTCTATTATATTTGCATAATTTCATTTCCTGCTTAGTTCTAGAAGTAATTTTCTGAAGTAAAAGTCAATAACTCATTTGGAAAAATGTCAGTGGATAGATTACTCAATATTAGTTGTTAGATTCATTGAAAGAGAAGAGGTTAGCATTTAGTGTCCTGTCTGGTATATATGATTGAAGGCAAGCTGAAACTGAATGAGGAAGGCAGAAGCAAAAGGCCATTGCCTTTTCCAAAGAATTACTCCATTACTTGCCAGAAGTGACTAGGAGAAATTGCAGAAAACACAAATAAGACTGGTTGGATTAGGATTTGAATCGTACTCACTCCAGTTGCTAGCCCAATGTCTTAATATATATATATGACTCTCATGGATAATTGTTATTTAGAGTTATCAATGAATATCAAATATTCTGCTGAAGTGTATTTAACACATTACAGCATAGTATCAATGGCAGGGAATGAGAAGTCATCGCAACTAAAATCAAGAAATGATACATTTCTCTACTGATGTCATGCCCGTTACTTAGAAATACAGTCATACAGCATATACAAATACACATCAGTGAATAAGTTATAATGTTTACTGAGTGTGAAAGTGGTATGTCTGTTATTGGTTTCAGATGTCACTAATAAGATTATACTCATGAGCAATTATTCTTGTTGACATGAGAAATGGAATAAATAGCTTGACATTCTATCTAAATGGGACTCTTGTTGGTATGTCAAATGGAGTAAATAGCTTGACATTCCATCTAACTGGGATTCATTAGACATTATACAGCCCATCAGCATAACTGTTGATACAAAATGGGTAACATGTACAAAATCAGCATGGTTGATTGTAGCTATATTGTGGGCACCCAGTGCATGGGACATTCCACATACAAGATCATTCAGGCAGTGCGCTATTGACATGTTACATTATTAAAAGTGTGCAGTGAGTACTGCATTTGTAGAGTATAATGCCGCCAACTACTGTGTATGACAAATGTGTTCATGCCAGGAGACATAGTCAATATTAAACAAATATATAGGCAGCATTTACCTACCTGTTTGGCACTGGAAAACAATTGATGAGCAGCCATACAGTTCAGAGCCACCTCCTTGCTGTGTGGTACAGAAGCTGTTATGCAACATCATCTCCATCACATGGCAAAGGTACAGAATATTCAAGAATGCAGGAAAACTGTCATTGGATCCTCAAGGGATCAGTACACAATAGTGGCATGTTATGAGTTTGATAAATATTAATTCAGGCAAGTGTTGGAGCTATTCTTTTGTGTGACACAGGAATCTGTCATTACTGGTTGCTGGTGAATGATACAGGAGCCTACAGTGTAACCACATTCATCTGTCTTAATACCCACATAACCCTTGAGCAAAATAACACAGCGTTCTGTGACAGCTAGAACATGTCAAAACGGTTTGAGAACTCACCTATTCAGCCTTCTACAGAAATTTTGACTTGGGAGATTCTAGAAGAATCTGTGGTAAAATGGTTCACATGACGTCATTTGAACTTTAAAATAATTACCTGTAGTGTTTTTCAAATTCATTCCAGCATATACGGTATGGTATTGCAGAACTGCATATGCTGTTTTTACGCAAATTTGAGATTAATGGTTTCCATCAAGCAGAGTTTTTGCATTATAACATGACATAATGATGACTCCCATGCTGTTTAGTGCAGTGTTTTGTTAAAAAATGCAAAGCAACAGGTGTGCACTAATTTAGCTAAGAAATTAAATAATATTGTACACTTTTCATAGTACTGGAAGATACGTTTCAAAACCTGTTTCTTGCAGTGTGTTGTACAGCTCATGTTAAGCTGTTAATCTTATATATACACATTATATCTGTTGAAGTATGGTGTGTGTCATGACTACTACAAGAAAACTCATTGCAACAATAGATATCATGAAGGTTGCTGACTTTTTTCTAAACACTATTTTGGAGTTGTACATCTCTGTTTAGCTAGTTAAAGTCAAACAGTGGTATGGAACAGTGATATTAATTAGGATAGATCGTTACTTGCTGCATAGAGGAGGTATTGAACAGCTGACAGACACATTTAAAAGTAAAATAATGGGTATATTTTAGATATCAGACAAAGCCCTTCACCGGATGAAAAAAACACACACACACACACACACACACACACACACACACACACACACACACACACACATGCCCATGCATGCACAACTCACACACCCATGGCTGCTATCATCTCCGTGTGCTATGACACCAGTGGGACTCCTCTGTTTGGTAAACAGCGATTTATCCTAATTCGCATTGTTTAACAAGTTAGTTACTTAGTTACATGTCCATAGGTAATATAAAATTAAATGTGTTAACTGATCAAAAATTTCACACACTTCTTAAGAACATATGCACTGCTAAGCCAAAATATTATGGGCATGCCCACCACAATGTTGGATGCTGCCTTGTGGCCTTGTAGGCATGTGACGTGATAACGAAAGTATATAAGAGGAGCAGACATGGATGGGGGATCACCCTAGTGAAGATATGGGCTGAAAAAGGGGAAATCCATTGAGATAAGTGACTTTGACCCAGGGCAAATTATTATTACATGGAGCCTGTGAACAAATATCTTGAAGTTGATTAAATGTTCACATGACACTGTTGTGAGAGCCTACACAAACAGGTAGAAGAACAGTGAAACTACCACTAGATGCTAAATGGTTGGACATCCAGAACTCTTCACAGAACATGAGGTTTGGATGCTTGACTGCTCTGTAAAGTAGGATAGAAGGTGATCTGTCGTACCTCTACTGAAAGAGCACAATTCAGGTACATGCACAAGTCTTTCAGAGCACACCATTCATCATACATTGTTGAACATGGAGCTATTGGGGTTCAACCATCAATCAATTGGAATGTGTCGGCTCTTAGGATGAATCACATTTATGCCACACTACGTCAATAGTCGTCTCCACAGACATCGAGGTGAACAGCGACTCAAAACATGCAGGGTGCCATGGGCTCAGGCAGGTGGGAGTAGTATTATGCTATGAGAGACATTCTCCTGTGCTTACATGGGACCTGTGGAAGTTAACTGAAAACATGCTGGCAGCTGCAAACCACCTGCATCTTTTCGTGGTTGATATATTTCCCGATTGCAAAGTCATCTTTCAGCAGTATAACTGTCCATGTCTTTGAGCCAGAACCATGCTAAAGTGGTCTGAGGAGCATTATGATGTCTCAGTGACAAAATTCATCTGATGTAAATCCTATGAAACCCACCTGGGTTGCTATCAGGTGCATATGCAAGTCAGTGTCCTATTATTTATGTGAATTAAATGACCTGTGCATAGACATCTAATGCCACATACCTCCAGAAATCTACAAACAAACTGTCAGATCCCTGATACACAGAATCAGTGATGTATTTTGTTACAAAGTTGGAAAAACAAGTTATTAAGCAGGTGTTCATAATATTTTGACTCATCAGTGTATTTATATGGCTACCTTTACAGATATGTAATTTTATGTAAATTGTAGGTGGAGAAGAGAGGAAAGAAAGAAAGAACTAACAATATCAGCTGTATCGGGACTTTACACAGAAATAGCAGCGCCAAGTGAAAATGTGTGCCGGACTGGGACTTGAACCCAGGATCTCTGGCTTACTAGACGGTTACATCATCCATACAGGGCTTATCACAAATGGGTGCACTGTCTTGGTATACTCCCCAGCTGACTCATACTCCCACTCAGCACCGCATAACCACTTTCCCCATCTGTGTCCTGCATGTTAGCGAATTTTAGATTCCCATCATAGGTCAAATGTATAAGTCCATCCACACCAAAGCTCATCGATTTATTGCCCATTGATGTGAATCAGTTATATATGACTGCATTCTATCTGTTCCTTTGGACAGAGTGTGTCACCATATAAATTAAAATATCAATTTACTTCACTTTCACTACTTCATAATTTCAGCAGTGATGCCATTTTTGAATGGTTATATTTATAATTCATCAAAATTGGGAAGTTTGTGATACAATCCAAGGATTCACAGTCAGACAATGGTAAAAATGTAGGATGTCTACCAATTGCATATTCATATTCCAATACATTCCTACACTTCAAAATAGTATGTTACATCATTCTTGTTCAAGAAACACTTGGTGTCTATAAATGTAAAGTCCAGCCAACCTAATCTGCTTTCACCCAACTGGGAGTAATATAACTGTGTGTATTTGTTTATTTCTGAAGTTTTCTACCAAAGGTTTCCAGTATCATATTAAATGCCTAAAAGAATGTTATGGTTTGCACATTCAAATTCATTCACTGAAAGATAGAAGATCAAAACTTCTGATATTTTCTGATTCAGAAACTTTTCTACATCTTGGGGAATGTGTAAAAAGCTGTTTCAGCACAGAGGTCTTTTTGGTCTTTTCGAAATACAAACTGTGAGCTGTTGAAGTAACTCATTATTTTCCATCTGGGTCATAACCTCTAACATTGTTTACTTCTGGAAAATTGTGGAAGTAAGATCTGACCTGAGAATCTGGCAAATAATATACTTGGAGTCATCATTTTTACACAGAGGCCTAAGAATCAGATTTTTTTATCTGTCTAGAAAGATGCCATTCATTAATGACAAATTTCATACACACACACACACACACACACACACACACACACACACACACACACACACACACAAATATCCACGAGCCAAGACATTATGACCATGTGCTCAGTAGTGGGTTGGTTCACCTTTGGAAAGCAAAACAGTAGCTGTTCTGGATTATACAGATATGACAAGTTCTGAGTAAGTTAATGGAGGTATATGGCACCAAATGTCTATGTGTAGGTCATGCTATTCCTGCAAATCATGGGCTGGTGAGTATGGAGTTGGTGCCCAGTAGTGTCCCAGATCTGTTTCATTAACATCAAATGAAGACATCAAGATGAGCTGACTATCATCATCCTCAAACCACTGTAGCATGTGTTTAGGCTTGTGACACAGACATTTACCTTACAAGGAAGATGCTGTCACTGTCAAGGAAGACATCAAGCATGAAGCGATGTAGATGGTCCAGAACAATGTTCATGCATTCCACAACTGTTGTAATGCCTTGGTAGAGAACAATGTTCACACATTCCACAACTGTTGTGATGCCTTCAGTCACTGTCACAGGTCTTTCAAAACCCAGACAAACGTCCTCAGAGCATAATACTGCCCTCACTGACCTGTTCCCATGGTACAGTGAATTTTTCAAGCAGGCATTCACCTGGACAATGATGTAAACAGGTACAATCATTGACCTGGCATGATGAGAAATACAGTTCATCTGACCAGACAACATGCTTCCATTCATTCACAGTCCTGTTTTGGTGATACTGTGTCCATTACATATGTAATTAATTATATCATTTGGTCAACCTGAGATCATTGAGGGATTATTTGCTGTGTTGTCCCATGATCAAAATTATGTGCAGAATGGTGTGCTCCTTAACAATTCTGCCTGTGACAGCACTGTATTCTGTCATCAGATCTGTCACATACCATCAATTAATATACTCTACAGAACAGGCAAGCCTCCTACCTCCACATCCAACAACTTATCAACTACTTCTGGTTTCATTGTCCTTCAATCACTTTCCACTGCTGCTCGCAACTGTAGCACTCAAACAGCTGGCCTGTGTCACTATTTACGACACCTGATCCCAGGCACCAAGCTCCAACAATCTGTTATTTGCCAAAGTTGCTTATGTCAGTGGATTTACAATTTGCAGCCTATATCATCGGTAGAATGATTTCTCATTCACCTCTGCTCCACTTATATATATCCCTTATCCTGTCACATGCCTGTAATGTCATCAGGCAGCATTCAGTCCCACAGTGGGCAGTGATCAAAATTTTTATTTTTTATTCCTTTTTTACAAAAATATATAGACTTTTAAAAATGAAAATAGGAAAAAACTGAGAAGGAACTGACATCAGTGAAATCAAACATAATGACATAATTACAGGAGCAGCCACTCACTACTATCTTACAGCATAATATTCTGGAACAATCAGCCAGAGGCCAAACTAATTAACTTTACTAAGGATTAATTAAAGTCAAGTCTAGGATGCATCCTAGGAATTCACTGTTTGGAAAATGAGGAATTTTGACACCTATATATATATATATATATATATATATAGCAACTCCAAGGTCAAGAAAGCCAATAATAGCTGGGAGAACAGCATGTTGACCCATTAGTCTAGTGTGACATACATTTTGTCAGTATGTATTGATAGAGACAGTGAAATAGTAAGACTAAACAGTACACCAGCAGGAACTGAGTAGAATTTCAGCATGATTGCAGTGCACAGTATGGGGCAGGGCAACATGTGAGTCACTGCTGGAGTACTAGTTATTTTTCCTATTTTGTTCTGTGTTAATACCTATCAATAATATTGCACTAAATTAATTTGAGGCCACTTTATTGAACAGGTACATAAAATTTTGCTTTGAAAATAATTTTGTTTGTAATGGAAAAAACCAACACTTTCCATTGACACTGGGAGTTGAACCAAAACATGTGATCATTCTTTGGGCTGACACCATTTACATACTGCAAAAACAAAACTTCAAATATGCATTTCAGTGCCACTAAAAAAAAAGAAAGTGTTTTTGTTTAAATTCTGTTTACTGAAGAACTTTTGGAGATAATTGTTCCTTTTCTCCCATCTGGTGCAAATACTAATAAATCAGGTTTCCTGATGGATATGGATTTGCCAAATTTATTCCAACACTTGTAGCAGTTGTCTGTGTGTTTTATTGATGCTTGTTCCAAATGTGAGTCATGCCAGAAATTGCAAATGTTTGAACTTGAATGACATATCTGTCAGAATCATTGGTATGCATGGCAACAGTACATCTTGTCCTGTAAATTTTCCATTTAAAATTGTAACTTTGATGATACTATTCATCGTCCTTTTCACTTAAAGCCCAGTACCATAGAAAGTTATGGTGGATCCATGTTTTGGTGAAGAATGATAGACACACCAATTTCTGTTGTTAAAATATGTGGTGGCATGCCTAGCAAATCAAGTGAATTCAAGAATTCATTTTGATGATTGACAACTTTGTTTTGATTCATGATAGTGTTCATGGATTGATAAGTTGACACTTCAGGTATTCCATTTTGTATGTTGAAATTGATGGCATCTACATTTTTTCAAATAGCACATGCACTGATCCTCTGATGATTTCTGTAATTCTATGTGGTCTTTGGGGAAACTTTGTGCATCAGTTTGTCTATAGTTGCTGTTATTTTACAGAAGTTTGTAGGCAATGTGAAACATAGTGTGAATTCATCAGTTGCTATTTTTCTCATTCACAATATCCAACAATTGTTTTTCAAAACATTCAGTGGATGCATTGTATTGTAATTGCACATATGTATTGGACTTCAGAGTCAGTTTCTCTGTATGTTGAATAAAACTTATGAATTGAGACATGCTTTAAGTTCATCAGCAGCTTTTGAATGTGGAGTTTGTAAAAATCATCAGACAAAAAAATGTGTGTGCCACTGAAGAGCTTTTTGTTAAGGCTCAAATCTTTGAGTGTACAATGAAGCACTTCCAATGCTTTTCTAGGAGCCATAGTACCTTCATCCCATATAATGAGTTGACATGATTGGAAAATTTTACTCATTCTATAATTTTTGTTCATACTGAATTTCAGTGGCAATTTCAGTGCTTAATGCACCGTTTATGCTCCACCAAGGGAATTGTCATGATTTTAGTTGATACAATTGCTAGGGCAATATTTTTTGTGATACTATGGTTGGCAAAATAAGGAAATGAGAAAACTCCAGGTCGCAATATCAACAATGTAAGGAAAAGATAGATTGCTTTTTACCATAAGGATAACACATTAAGTTGCAGATGGCACAGTTAAAAGACACTTACATGTTAGCTTTCAGCTACAGCCTCCATCAGAAAAAGAAAGAGAAACATACACATTCATTGACACAAGCAAGCACACATCACATGTGCATGACTGCCAACTCTGGAAGAACAGACCAGAATTGCATTATGGTTCATGCTGCCAGAGTTGGCAGTCATATGTGCATGAGATGTGCTTGCTTGTATGAATGAATGGTGTGTGTTTCTCTTTCTTTTTCTGATGATGGCTGTGGCTGAGAGCTAATGTGTAAGTGCCTTTCAATCGTGCCTGTCTGCAACTTAACATCTCACCTTTACAGTAAATAGCAATCTATCTTTTCCTTATATTGTTGAAATGAGAAAAGTTTTGCCTGTGCCTCTGGGCACATCTAGAAAATACAATCCACCACTTTGACTTGTAATTAAATTCTGTCATATGCTATGTGTTGTTCTGGACCCAATTTCAGATGGTGCACGTCAACAAATGTACCTAATTCATCAACATCAAATTGTGTCTCTCTTTGAAAATCATGATCAAAAAGGTTGTTTGTGGATTGATTCCATGTAGCCTGTCCCATTGGTACCAGTGCTTTGTTAGCAACTGCCAGTTGAAACCAATTTCTGATTATACATGTTTGGTATGAATTGAATGTCCAGATTCTGATTCATAGCATGCAAATGCTGTAGGATGGCTTTGTTCAAGTGGTATTTGCACTTTTCCCAATGATCTTTTGGATGGGATGGGAAGTATGTTGTCAATATGATTGTAAATAAAATGTATATGTGCTGTGGTTGAGCAGTATTTGATGCATCAGCAAGTGAAGTGTCTCAGTATGCCCTATTTCCAATCAGATTCAATTCTTGGCAAGCTTCACAATAAGTGGTACATATGTGTCCACTTCCTAAAAATGCAGTTAACATTGTTAGCAGTGATGACAATGCTCTTATAAGTGCATTTTCTGATGTGAAGTACATGTGCTATTCATTTTCATGATGCAATGCCAAATGAACAATTGTTGGACATCTTTCATGGATTGAAAATGATAAAAAAGGAACCACACTGCTTCACTGCTACTAATGTTACAACCCAGTTCATACTGGTCAATTTTATTGATAGATGCTTTTGAGTTTCTTACTCCAAAAACTGCCATATTGCTTCCTTTGTTGACATTTGTAAATATTTTTGATCAGTTTCACCAAATTGCAATACCTGACATTTATGTGAGCATTGTACAATCTTTAGGGCAATAGTGAATATAGTACATCCAAAATCCAAACAATTATTGAATTCACCATCACTGATTCATACTTTTAAGGAAAGGCATCTGTCACTATGTTCAGTAGATCATTGTTGAAAAATTCGTTTTCTGTCATTGCCTGAGATAGACTCAACAAGTAAGTCTCTTGTATATCATTTCATGCATTTCCTATCAGACATACATGGTGCATTGTTATTGATTTAGCTACATGGACCATACTTCATATTTCTGGTGATGATTCCAAATAAGTCTTGATCAGTGTTACGTCTGATAATTCTACAGAGATGACTTGATCAATTCATGTTATGTAAATTTTCACTCAACCAAATCCAAATATTTGCTTGTGGCAATCCTCTCCTTTTCTGTGCAATGAAACACATCTAACAAGGTGTCTTTCTGAAAACATTGTGCTTAACAATGAAATCCACTAATGATTTCAATTTTTGTTTCAACAAATACTTGGAAATATCATATCAATCTAATGATGTTTGTCCAGTTAAAAATTTTTGTTTTATTTCATTTCATGTAGGTTTGGATATGAATGTAATAACATAATCTTGACAGCTGTATGTGGACAGTCTGAAAAGTTTCTGACTTAATAAAGAAATAAAACATTTTTTCTTCAAATTTATTTTTATTTTTCAACACAATCTCCTAGTAAGTCTACACACTTCTCTCAGTCATGCTCCCACCTCTTTCACGTGTCCAAATAATAGTTACTGTCTTTCTCTGCAAAATAGTTGTTTATAAAGGTGGTGACCACTTCAAAACTTCTGTTCTCTAAGCTCAAATTTTTGCTGAGAAGTAGATCTGGTGAGTAAGAAAGGTGGACAAGCAGTTGAAACTGCAATTCATAGATTGTTACCATGGTAACCAGAGAGGTGTGGGATTGCACAGACTGAGTAATTGTGGCAACCAGCCTGTGCTCGGCCTCATCATCCCTAGATATTCACTCAATATGTAACAAACACATTCTTTAGGCATGTTCATAATCTCTGCTATCTCTCTCACCATAATCAAATGGTGAACCTGAGTGATGATCATCACTGATTGCTGTTTTAGGCCACCCCAAACAGTCATGATCACCCAAGGTGGTACAGCCACATTTAAAGTTAGCTGCCCAATATTTAATTATGGTAAATGATGATGTGGAGATCCTATTAACAGTGTCCAACATGTGTTTAACTTGTATAGGCATATTGCCTTTCAGAAACAAAAATTTAATGACAGCTTGACACTTCATTTTGTTCATTTTCATGCATACATGTACATTGACTCACTAAAATGACTATCAAACAACAACTTCATGTACAGAATGGCTGAAATTTTGGTGGATGCATTACTAGGCTTGTGCAAACCAATTCCCCACCTTTTGTTGACAAGTTCTGCTGTCATGTTCAGGTCAGAAATTTTTCAGATTATCGTCATATTTGCAAAGACACATCACTGCATCTTGTGTATACTTATGCATGTGTCACAGACTCTCTGTAAATGCAGTTCATAGTATGGCACTTTCTTCCAATTTGTTGGGATTCACATTACTATCATGTAAATGAATGTGCTCTTCAGAACTGGTTTGATTTAATGCAGTGTAGAGGTGTTGTTTGTTTTCAATTTCCAGATACATATTGACAAAGTATAGATGGAACAACTGTCAACATTTAAAGCTATGATTTTCAGCAGTTTCACAAATCATCAATCAATATGAGTAGTAATTCACTGCGGTGACTTTCTTATCCATTTCCTCATCATTTAGAATAAGTCTGGAACAATGTCAGCATCTGGTGCTTCTGTTGATATGATATGACTGATTTAATGTGTTTTCTTTTTCTTTCTTTCTTTCCTTTTTATGATGAACCAAATAGAGATGTGTGCTTACAGCAATTCTTACTTTTGCCATTCAGTGGAATACATCCCACAGCAAGTCTCTACAAAAGCATAATGCCTGTCTGTTTAAGTGTGCAATTTTTCTTTGAACAAATGTTTGAAAATATCATGACACCCCAATGATGTTTATCAAATAAGCAAAAGTCCTTTTATTTCATCCATTTAGAATTGCATGTGAATATAATATAAAAATCTGAGTGGCTGTATGTGCAAACGTATGTCACTGCACCTTGTATATATTCATAGATGTGCTGTGGGCTCCTTCTAAATGTGGCCAGTACTATGACTATTTTTCCTAGTTCACTAGGGTCATATTGCTATCATTAACAAACATATCACATAAATGAAGTTACTCTTTGAAATGCAATTTGGTTTGATTTAATCACATGTAGAGGAGTTGTTTGGTTTCAGTTTTTACACATATATTGATAATGTATTGATGGGACAAATTTTAACATTTAAAGATATGATTTTCAGTATTTTTTAAGAATCACCAATTGATATGAATAGTAATTTATGGAGCAGACGTTCTTACCCATTTCCTCATCTTCTTGTGGATTTATCAATTTAATGTTGAAATAATACCCATCTCCTCCTTGCCGATATAAAATTGGATTTTGAAATCTGCCACATGATTGATGAGTTTCAGAGACTCACTGAACATCAACATCTCTACGATAAGGAATTATATTATGCAGGATTAATTTTTTGCCAACTGCAATGACCAGCAGTTCATTTGCTGTTTGTGAACTGTACTGCATTTCATATTGTCCAATGGATGTTTTGTCTGTCGTAACTACAAATTTGTAGTCATCAGGTGGCATTCACACAAGGTCAGTTCTAAATGACCAACTTAATTTGTTGTGTTGATGAAGTAAAGTTTGTAATACAGCAAAAATTACTTGTTTAGTGATTGTATTGAATTGACAACATAGGTCAGTTTGTTCATCAGTATTTCTCAGGAAATAAATTTGAAGATATATGTGATCTTCCTTCAATAGTGGTAATAGTGGTCCTGCACAATGATCACAATGACAAATCTGTTCTTGCACTTTAAAAGTTGTCATCTAATTCTTGCACACAATATATTTTGCACCAAACAATGTCATTGCCAAACATTAATTGTACTTTGTAACTTACTAGATCTGGTTAATTACCTTCAGATATCTGATTTTCTATAATCTTGTATCCAATCTCCTGTTATTAAATCACGGAATTGACGTTCACTAAATAACGAACACTATGCTGCAACAAGTAGGTTTGAATTTCTTCACATTTATTAAAACATAGTTTTAATTTTATGATTATCTGCTTTTTAACAGTCAGGAGTCACAATGCTTACACTGAGATGTCAAAAGTCATGAGATAGTGATATACACATACACAGATGGTGGCAGTATCACATACATGATGTATAAAAGGGTTGTGTATTGGCGGAGCTGTCATTTGTTCTTACATGACCCATGTGAAAAGGTTACTGACGTTATTATGGACACATGACAGGAATTAACAGGTGGAATGGTAGTTGAAGCTAGATGTGTAGGACATTCCATTTTGGAAATTGTTAGGGAATTCAATATTCTGAGATACACAGCGTGAAGAGTGAGCTGATAATAACAACTTTCAGGCATTACCTCTCAGCACAGACAACGCAGTGGCTGATGGCCTTCACTTAATGACTGAGAGCAGTGGAATTTGTGTAGAGCTATCAGGTCTAACAGAGAAGCAACAATGCATGAAATAACCACAGAAATCAATGTAGAATGTGCAACAAATGTATCCATTAGGACAGTGGAGTGAAACTTGGAATTAATGGGCTATGACAGCAGACAACTGATGCAAGTCCCTTTGCTGACAGCACATCATCACCTCCAGCACTTCTCCTGGGCTCATGAGAATATTGGTGGGACTCTAGATAACTGGAAAACTGGCCTGGTCACATGAGTCCCAGTTTCAGTTCATAAGAGCTGATGGTATGGTTCAAGCATGACACAGACCCCATGAGGCCATGGACCTGAGTTGTCAACAAGGCATTGTGCAAGCTGATGGTGGCTTCGTAACAGTGTGGGGTATGTTTACATGGAATGGACTGGGTCTTTTGGTCCAACAGAACCCATTACTGACTGGAAATGGTTCTGTTCACCTACTTCAAGACCAATTGCAGTCATTCATGCACTTCATGTGACCAAACAATAATGTCACATCATAAGACCGCAATTGTTCATGAATGGTTGTAAGAACATTCTGGACGAACTGAGTGAATTATTTTGCCACCCAGTTTGCCCAAAATGAATTCCATTGAAAATTTATGGGACATTATCAAGAGGTCATTTTGTGAACAAAATCCTGCACCAGCAACACTATTGCAATTATGGATGGCTATAGAGGCAGCATGGCTCACTATTTCTGCAGGGGACTCCAAAGAACTTTTTGCGTCCATGCCATGTTCAGTTGTTGCACTATGCCAGGCAAAAGGAGGTCTGA
Organism: Schistocerca americana; assembly: GCF_021461395.2. NCBI lineage: Eukaryota > Metazoa > Arthropoda > Insecta > Orthoptera > Acrididae > Schistocerca > Schistocerca americana. The sequence continues at coordinate 121,635,027 of NC_060130.1, forward strand.
CATGATATTAGGAGGTATCCCACGACTTTGTCATCTCAGTGTAAACCACATATGTAAGAAACAGTGATCAACAAATAATCTTACATTTCATGGTGGTAAATTAGATCACAGATACATGGATATGGTACATATAGATACTTCTTCATCACACTAGTTCAGAGTTACATAATCTTCACATAACATTTAAGACTCACCAACAAATTATATGTTGTCACAAATAGGTTAAATAGTACTGTAAAATTTTACTATTGTATGCTGACTAACTGTATGCCCTTTAATTCAGCACTAACTGCCTTGTTGTACATTTGGAGAAACACTGAGCTATTGATCAAATGGATGCAAACTATAGACACAAAGAAGTTCACAAAAATGTTCAAAATTTGGTAGCTGATAGACAAACATAGGTGTTTGCAATTTGGCTAGGAAGTGCTAACTACTTGAATTATTGTCCTGCACAACCATTTATAGGTGAGTGTAAGTATAAAACACAAAATTGGTTATTATGCTCTTCATATCAACCTAAAGGAGAATAAAATTGGTGGACATGGAATTACAATTAGCAAAGGAGCAAATCTGTTTTACTATGGGCTGGATAATGAGAACTTTGACAAAATATAGTTCCTAAGAACTATGCTGTGAAAATATTTTCTAGTACTGTGGACACTCCCTTAGCCCATCAAAATTGAATAAAATTTTCTACATTGAAAAATTAGTAAACTAATAAATTTTGCAAGCAAGGGTGGACATTTTTTAATCAGAAAAATCAGTGCTACAAAACCATGGGACTGAATTTTGAAAATAATCACTATTCAATAATGGAACATTCTGAAACATAAAAATTTTGATCATGAATAATTTCAGAAGGAAGACTTTTTGGAAAAAGTAAGAGCTTTATGGAAAAGAAGAGAATGAGGCTCTTAAAATGAGCTGTAGCAACTTAGCCACAAACATCTATTAGCTCACTTTCAAAATTTCATCTGCAAAAGTTTTTTAAGAATCTTAGATTATGAATATCTCTTTATGAAAATTATCTGCAAGGTAAATTAACTTATGCATTATTATTAGTGATTGAGAATATACACCTTGAATTACATTTTTGATGACATAGGGCATGAAAATAAAATTACTATTTTTCGTAATTGTCTCATGAGTTTTCTGCAAAATTTGATCCATTAAAGGAAAAAAAATGTTACATTACAATCAGAAGAGGTGCAAGAATAGGTGACAGGTTCCACCTGTGTCTGAGGGTGTGTTGCAATTTTTTGTGTGTTCCAAAACTGATGCTAAGGCTATGCAGTCTGAAAATCTTTGCTATTCTGTAGAAGAGTGTGCTTGTGAATGGTATGCAAACAATGGATTTCTTTTTTTTATTTTCTGTGTGGCAGTTGGTTTATTATTGTTTTTTTTTCTTTTCTGTGTTAGGGTATCAATAAATGTATCATCATAACCATATGTTGCAGCTTTTTTTTTCCAGTGGTGCTGAGTTCATTATGCTTTCTACATTTATCCATTAGCATAAGCATTGTGGTTTGCATATTGTCATGTCTAAATCACAGTCAAGTCCAAATCCAGAGGCAGACTTGGCAATGAAGTAAAGCACTTACATCTTAAAGCACATTTATTACTGATACCAGCATAGAGTCAGAGCAGAACTGACCTTGCAGATGGAGAGGGCAGCTATTTGTATGAACATACAATATTTTAGAATGCTGTCATTCACACAAACATAAAATATTACAGGCTACACAAACATTACAAATTCAATAACCTCCCAGAAGTGTTAAAAACTAAATAACAAATAACTGCTGGTTTTTGAGTTTGAACTGGGGACCTGCATGTAGCCAGCCAGTGGCACTATATGTTCAGCAACATTGCATTCAGCAAGATTTCGATCTTGTCAATGTTCCACTGTATGGTGGTACCAGCAGATCCTCATGTTCCGTTCATGTTGTTACATCCTCTTCACTCTGATGAGCATCAAAGATAGAGTCTCCCATCATAGCTTCATGTTCATAAAGTGGGGCTTAACTTCCTTTTTACCTACAGTCATTGATCTGCAACTCTGCAATATAGTAGGGTTTCATATGGAGAATCATAAATTTTTATTCACAGTACAGTACATGGTAACAGACTGCTAAATGACAATCTTGAAAGTAACTGCAGCATGCACCAAAATATGTCATGCTAGTACTAAAAGTTAGTAAAAAGTAACAGAACAGATAAAAATTATTTCCTAAATTTATAATACAGTTGCTGACCTAAACCATTTCTATAAGACATTGATAAATTTAAGAAAATAGTATTCTGCGTCAACTATTGCAAGTTCCCTAGGAAAATGAAAAGAAAATGCATGCAATATCTGTTCTCTAATGTCAACTGCCAATTGTCATTTCACACTCACCACCACTTGTTACATCACATATGAAATGGAATTTTGCTCTTTGTGTTTCATTCAATTCAGTTGTGTTATGCATGCACACTCATAATCAAAAACACATGATCTTCTCCTGAACTGTATGAAATACATACAATTGTTGAAACAACACACTACCTGTTATAAAATGGATGTGCTAGTTCAGGAACGTTCACAGGTGTGCAAACAACAACTCACCAAATTTTCTGTGTTGAAATGACTTGTGTTCCACAAATTGTAAAATGGGTGTATGAATTTTGAGATCATTTTGGGCCTCTGCTCAACAACTCACTAAAGTTTCTTCACAATTGTATGAATGGTATAGGAGTGCAAACAGGACAAACAAAAAACATCCATTTTTTACATCTATAGAAGCTGACAAATGTTTATTACTGGGGGCATAGTATTTTCACATTTAGTTCTTTGGTAAAGACTATAATTTGTAATATTTTCTTTTTTACTGCTGTAGGTTACACATGCTTCTATCATGTAAAGGATATTGATTCAATTTATGCTAGTTTTAAAAAGTGATCATACAAGTACCCTATATCTGTTTTCTATGCCCAGCAGCTGCCCTGATTAGATATAATATTTTACCATTCTTCCTCAATATTAGATCCACAAATAGTAATACTTTTGTCACAATAAACTTCAGACAGTAAATTCATATTATTTTGTTACATATCTCACATCACAGACTACCAAAATGGATGAATTCACTGAAGTAACAAATTACAGAAATACCAACAGTCATAACAATAAGGTCACATGACACTGAAATGTCTTCTGCATGAGTACTTACAAGAGAATAAATATAAAAATAAAGATAATGCCCTACACAAATAAAAGTGGACAAACCAGTCAGTGCATTCTTTCAAAGCTTTCTTATGAACAGTACCATTAAACAGTTTTATCATGGATTTAAGCATTTGTATCAGTTTTTCTGTGCCTTTCTCAAGATTCGCCTCAGCAAGCACTTTCTGTAGTTCTTTATTACTCCCAAAAGTCTCCATTCCTGATTTTGTTTCCACATGTAAATCAGATGTCAGTAATATATAAAAAAGTGACATGAATGTAGAATGAGCAACTGAGAGACTCCAACTTAAATACAGCTTTATTTTTTTCACCAGTATGTAAACATGTTTGTCAAAGAGAAGCAAAAGAATAATAAATAATAATTCTCTGTATTTTTTCTTGACAGTATATTATGGGAGACAAATATGTCTGTCTGTTGTCAGATCTAGGTTCCCTCTGTCTTTGAGTAAGTTTTACATCTTAACAGAATTTGGAATGAACCCAAAAACTGTGCAGATTTTCAAACAAACTCTAACACTTGCACATTCCAAGGTAAACTCATGGGGGAACTCTCCAAAGAGTTTTTAATTAAAACTGTGGTTTCTCTTCAACTATCTGTTAGAGTAAGTCACCCAAGAATGGAAAAATGAATTAGCTGAGAAGAGTTACTGAATAATGTTTAGTTTGGTGGTTCAAAGGACAGTCTCAGAGTCAATTACCTTGCATTCACATATGACCTGGTAATGCTATCAAAAATAAAATAAAATAGAAAACACAGTATGGTAAATAGAAAAAATAAATGGACTGTTTCAGACATCTTGGTAAAATTCCACGGATAAAAACTAGAAAAAGAAGAAGCTAATGACTGCAGATTATAGAAGATGGCTACTACTTTCCATGAGACACATGTTTTATACAAGACAAAGGAAATCTAAGCTGAGGCACTATAAGATACTGATCAAAGTGACTAACTCAGATGGACAGAAAGATTCTACTGAGAGAAGCCAAGAAGTATGACTAAAAAACCCCTTGCAAAATAGTTTCTAAGATAACAGATAAACAGCACAGAATGCAAGAAAGAGAAGAGGATACAGGGATAATGAATAGCTGATAGTGTCAATGAGAAAATGACAGCAAAAGTTCTACAAACATCTGTTCAGGTAGGATGTGAAGCAGATTTTTAATGTATTATAAAGTGGGCCGTGAGTCTCTGCTAAAAGTGCCAAGAACGTACAGAAGGATCTGAAGGTCATTGGACTGAATGAGAAAGACATATCTAAATGCTTAAAGTACTGGACACTGATCAACAACATAAAGGGCTTCCATGATAGGCGAAAGTGTGGCAGCAGTTGGACAGAGGAAAGAAGAGATATGGCTAGAGAATTTGATTTTGTTCTGCAAATAGGTTCCCATAAGTGCCTCATATTTACTTTATGTTGTTTCTGATGGCCCTAATATAGTTATCCACATGGTAATGGGAAGTCCTTATTGGAACAAAAATAATTTAAGGAATAAAGCTAACAACTCATCAGATAGTTGCAGTGCTGAGTCTTCTATAGGCATATGAACACGACAGAGAACTGCTAGCTTTTAGATGAATCCTTCTTCAGAGCTGGAGTGCACACATGGACACACACGCACGCACACACACACACACACACACACACACACACACACACACACACACACACACACATGTATGTATGCAGTGTAATAATAATAATAATAATAATGTGATATAGCTCAATGGCCTGGGGCAAGTCTTTCAATTGGATGCCACTATGGTAACTTGTACATCCCTGACCCAATAGCATCTGGTGTTCCCATGCAATCAGCCATCCTATCACCACTTGAGCTTGACTTGAGTGAGGGGTTGTGTTTGGTGGAGTGGGAAGGAGAGAGAAGAAGAAGGTAACAAGTGATAAAGAGAATTGGGAGAGGTTGCCTGAAGGCTGGGAGGGAGAGCCAGCTGGTGTACAAAATAAGTGGTGAGCACCTTCTGGTTTCAGGCAGGAGTCATGATATGGAGGACTGGATTGGGATGGGGTAGATAGAACAGGGTAATAAAGGTACTGAAGAGAAGAGGACATGGGTACAAGATGAGTGAAGTTAGGGTCATGGGACAGGGGTGGAAGTGGATGTGGGGCAGGAATTCGTGGCTTTTGAAGCCAGGAAGATTATGGGAGTGAAGGGCATGTTACAAGCAAATCCCATCTATGTAACGCAGAGAAGCAGGTGTTGTGAGAAAGGATTCAGATGGTGTGGATTGTGAATCAACCACTGAAATGGAGCATCTGCTCAGCAGCATGTTCTGTTGCTGGGTGGTCAGCTCTACTCTTAGCCACAGTTTAGTTCTGTACATTTATTTGAGAGGGTAGCTGGTTGCTGCTCATTTCTACATAAAATACGGTGCAGAAAGTACAAAAGAGCTGGTGTGTAACATGACTACTTTCAGAGGTGATCCTTCCTGTTATGAGGTAGGATAAGCCCATCATGGGATTGGAATAGGATGTGTTGGGTGGGCGTATTGAACAGGCAGATACAATGGGAAATAGCCAAAGCCCTGGCAAAAGACACGGTTCAGTTGTTACAGTTCAGGACAATAGTAGGTGTTGAGGAGGGTGTTTATTTTCAACTGAATTTTAAGAGTGGTCAGAGAAATAGGGGTGTATGTATATTTGGGATGGAAAATCTATCTGAAGAATGGTCTGTGGGGTAATGTCTGTTTGTGTGGAAAGACCTTCAGCAAACTGGGCAACAGATTGCTCTTCACTGCAGATGCTTCATCGATGAGTATCCAGTCTATATGGAGGTGACTTATTGCTGTGGAAGAGATGACAGCTATCAAAATGCAGATATTGTTGATGGTTAGTTGTCTTGATATGGACAGAGGGTTAGATAAAGAAGAACCAACCTGAAAGCTAGCAAACTTGTGAGTCATGTTTATGGTATATCAGCATTTTATCTATGTGGTAAGTTATTACCTTTACTCATTGTCTTATTTCTTAATAGGCATCCAGTTCTTTTCATTTCTGCAATTCATTTATTTATATTGCATCATTTGTTACTTAATATACCTGATATTACTATCTACATAATGACATCTTCTGTTTTATAAACATTTTAAATATGCAGTAAATCACAGCTCCTAAGGGAAAATATCCATAAGCCCATTAGATCAAATGGGTTGTTCCACTGTGTCTCACAAAACAGATTACCATGCACATAATTACTGGTATTCAGGGCTATTGAAGAGTTACTATTTTATAACTGACTATTTTACAGATTGTTTCAGTACAATCTGCTTATTATTTCTGCTAAGTATCCTTACTGTTGACTAGTCCTCTGCATTCTTTTAACTTCACTTCACTGACTTTTCCAGAATTATCTTTTTTTCTCAACATTCATTTTCTGAACTTCAGTCTTGTACTCAAGTGCTTTTAAATTTCTCCTTGTTAGCTTCTGCAGTTTGTTACATCTGTTTTGTTCTGATTTCTGAAGGTAAAATCTTACTTCTGAAATCTTACAAACATATGATTCCTTCCTTGCTTTACATTGCCATATGTCATTTTCTTGAAGTTTGAGCAAAATAGCGACAAGGAACACCATACTACTAGCAGCATTAAGTATATTAAATGTTAATTACTAAGTGAAAAAAGACTTCTTTGGAAACTAAAAGAGGTCCTTGAAATGTGACACAAGATCAAATAAGATCATGAGAAAAAACATTAATGTGAAAATTAAATAAGTGATGTTACTCCAAGAAATTGAAATAAATGCAAGTAAATGGAGCACAGTAAATAGTCAATTGTATTCCGTTATCCACAATCCATGGGATACTTTCAGGTAAAAAAAAATTGAGAAAGATAAGTGTGTATTTTGTTGTACAGTCAGGCATGTGCTATGTAACTTATTGTACAGTCATACATGTGTTATGTAACTTAATTTTTGTCATAATTAAAGTGACTCTATTGTATATTAAAGTCTAGTATATTAACTAATCCATTTCAGTTTTAAATCAGTTCCTTAAAAAGTGTTTTTGTATAACCTTCATTAGTTCTTCAATTGTTAACCACAGTCAGATTTGCAAATTCTCTTGTGTATGGCAGCAAACACTGAACAGACACTGAAGAATTTATTTATGTCATTCTGAGTTACTCTATATCTTGTGAAATACATGCTGATGCATAACATTACAGCACTTCATAAGAGAAATTAAGGAACTCGAAGACTAAAACTGTTTGAATGTTATAGCCTGCTTTCAGTTTTAAATTGACTGACATCTTTGGTCCCATTCCAGAGTTGATATGAAATGTGTGTGTCAAGATTCATAACTTGCCATCAGATGCATTTGTTCTAGTTTATGTAAATCACTGCGCTACAAATATGCAAACTGGTTTAATATTTTCTTTCAGATAGAGAACTCAGTTGACATTTTACTCCATTTAATTTTTTTCTGAAGCAGAGATCTTAGATTTTGAGATTCAGTTTTCATTGTCCTCCAAATTTTTATGTAGGAATTTCTAAGAATGTATTTCAATATGGTGTATCCTAATGGTGGCATTTAATTATGATATGCATGTGCCCTGCAATGGTGTTAATAGCTTCAGTCAAGTAACTGCCTTGGCTCTAACTTCTCTCAAATGTTGCAACATTTCTGATCACAGGTATCATGTCTTGGTTTTGGGACTGCTAGTCAAACTCAAGGTCAGTAATTAGGAAAAATTTTAACTGCATGACTTCTAAGTTACTAGCATAGTAAGAACCCATTATGAACAAGAACATAGGCAAATAGATGAGCTACACTTCCCAAAAGTAGATCAGGTTATAAAGAACAAATGTAAAAATTTTAAATGTATTGGTAACATTCCTACTCCAGTTTTAATTCTTTGTAGCTCCTAAGAGAAGATATAGAAAGTAGATGAAAAGTACAGAGTTAGTTACAAAAACAAGAAAAAGTCTGAATATAATGTGAGAGCAGAAGTAATGAAAATGTACCCAAAAGCATGACCAAGAATAGCAGGTAACAGACACAAAACAGTAGATACTCATTTTCTTTGTCACCTCCCCCTCTTCCTCCACATCTCTCCCCCCTCTTTCAACCTCTGGGACATTTATTTCTTATTATAGCTTTAGCATCTTGACGTTGCAGGTATCCATTCTTTATCTTTAGAAAATTCGCTTGTAAGACAGAATAGATGAAGAATAATCCACAAACAATGAAGTTACTATAGATATAATTCAGCATAGTGTGATAGTACCACTACAGAAAAATGCAACTTTTTACGATCTAATTTGATAACAAGACAGAAGTTTTTGTGTGTTTTCTAAGTTCAAGGAGAAATTATTTACTGAGATAAATAAAACCATAAAGTAACCAGTAAACTATGAAGTACTAAGCTTTAATCAAAATATTTCTGTAGTAAAAATTCATTGTAACATTATTTAATCAGGACAGATTTCAAATGCACCAGTTAAATGTTGATGCTGGTGTAAAAGGAATTAGCATGTTAGTCTTTTGTGTTTAGTCTAATGAGGTCAACATTAGTGAGCTCTTCAATGCTTCTTTAACTCAAAGTATGCATCTGCAGCATTGTGATGTGAAACTGTGTGAATTAAATCACAATTTATAATTTTTGTTTCAGTTGTCCCCAATCAAAAATATGTACTAAAGAGCCAAAGAAACTGTGAATTCAAATACAAAGATACGCAAACAGGCAAAATATGGCACTGTGGTCACCAACACATATAAGACAACAAGTGTCTGGTGCAGTTGTTAGACGGGTTTCTGCTGCAACAGTAGTGGATTATCAAGATGTAAGTGAGTTTGAATGTAGTGTTATAGTCGGTGCACGAGCAATGGCACACAACGTCTCTGAGGGATTGATGAATTGGAGATTTTCCCATATGACCATTCCACAAGTGTATTGTGAATATTATCAGGAATCTGATAAAACATCAAATCTCTGACATCACTGTGGGCAGAAAAAGATCCCACAAGAATGGGACCAATGACAACTGAAGAGAATTGTTCAGTGTGACAGAAGTGCAACCCTTCCTCAAATTGCTGCATATTTTAATGCTGGGCCATCAACAAGTGCCAGTGTCTGAAACATTCAATGAAACATCATCAATGTGGGCTTTCAGAGCTGAAGACCCAGTCATGAACTGCACAACACAAAGCTTTATGGCTCACCTGGTCCAGTCAACACTGACATTGGACTGTTGATGATTGGAAACATGTTGCCTGGTCAGACAAGTCTCATTTCAAATTGTAGGGGTGGATGTGTACAAGTATGGAGACAACCTCATGAAGCCATGCATCCTGCAGGTCAGCAGGGAACTCTTTAAGCAAAAGTGTGGGTTGTGTCCAGTTGGAGTGATATGGGACCACTCATATGTCTAGATATGACTCTGACAGGTGACATGTTCGTAATCATCCTGCTGATCACCTGTAGTCATTCATATCCCTTGTGCATTCCAACAGACTTGGATAATTCTGGCAGGACAGTGTGACACCCCACACATCCCAAATTGCTACAGAGAGGCTCCAGGAAAACTCTTCTGAGTTTAAACACTTCCACTAGCTGCCAAACTCCCCAAACATGAACGCTATTGAGCATATATGGGATGCCTTGCAACATGCTGTTCAGAAGAGATCTTCACCCCCTCCTATTCTTACAGATGTATGGACAGCCCTGCAAGATTCATGGTGTAAATTCCCTCCAGCACTACTTCAGACATTATTCAAGTGCATGCCAAGTCATGTTGTTGCACTTCTACGTGCTTGTGGGGGCCCTACATGATATTATGCAGGTGTACCAGTTTCTTTGGCTCTTCAGCGTAGATTCATTCACTGTTAAATCCACTGTCTTTGTAGAAATATACACAAAATTGGAGAAGCTTATTCTCAGCCTGACATGTGAAAACTTATTGAGGTTTTGTCTCTAGGTCTGCACTCCAAGTTCCAGTCATGAATTTCATCACGATGTTTTTCAGGACAGTGACTTGTTGCTTTTGTGGGAACTACATTATTGTAGTATCTACAGATATTTATTGACAACAACAAAAACATCAACAGCACAATTATTTATAATGACAGTGAGCAGAGCACCAGAACTACACAAGCATGTGAGAACATTGACTGAAGAATACTAGTCCTGGTAGAGTCAGGCCACAAGCTATGTTGTCCTATAATGACACTTAACTATTCATCTGGAAGTTGAACCTTCACCTAGCATGGCTGATGCGCAAGAGAGTGAGGCTGCGCTGGTGGCGTGCCACCAGGAACACTTATCTGGTGATGGCACTGCAATCGGAATAAACTGGCACTCTCTTATTGCCTTCCTGCTGGTGCACTGAATAAAAATGCTGCAGTCACATTGGCAGCATATGTGGAAATGCCATCGCAAATACCACATGTGGGTTGGGCATGGTTTAGAAGTTTAGTTATATTCTATTTTGAAGATAACACTTCCGTTGTCTTAGAAATTTCATTTTTATTTTTGTAAAGCTCAAGATCTTTGTGCCCACTGCTGTTTTAAACATGTGAGTTGTCAACAACTGACACTGATATTGCATAGAACTGAAGAAAAGATCCTCCATAAGGACAGAACATTTTGCAAATTATGTCAAATAGATCTCCACCTCTTCACCATCTCAATCCATCCTTCATAAAATATAAAATCTTCTGCTTTCAGCAAGCATCCAGGCATAAATGTTAATAGAAATTCAGGGTATGGTCATGAGCTGTAGTAAATTCGTGAAGGCACTAGAGTTAAATTCAGAAGAAAAGATGTTCAAATCACTGTGCAGTAATCCAGATTTGAGTTTTCCATACTGCTTGAAGTTAATGCTAAGATGATTACTTTGATAACGAAATAACTGATTTCCATCCCCATTCTTCTTCAGTATGGGTATGTGGCCCATTTAAAATGATATCAGTATTGATTGTCCATTAAATCCCAACGTTCCTTCCTTCATTCATTTCTTTCTCAATAGTGAGTGCATACCATTTCCTCAGGAAACTCTTTGTAGCTGCATGTGATATGTATTTTTGAGGTAAAAAAGATACACTGCACATCAAATGAGGCTTTATATCACTTTTAATTTTCCTGAAAAAAATAAGTCTGTACAAGTTGCAACTTTAAAGATTTCTAGAGAATTCATGTCCAAAAATGGTACTTTAATATTGGAAGTTCACTTCATTGACTTCAGCTTGTAACTCTGCTCACCTGGTAGTCTACCATCGGTAGCTTCACTACCACTCGATGGTGATGATCTTTGTGTTGTGAACATATCTTATGGACATATGTTATATAATGTACACCACACTGCAGTAATGTGGCCACGGTGGTCTAAGGAGTAAAGGACTAGACTCTGGCTCTGGAGGTCTCAGGCTCAATTCCAGATAGGGGCAGAGATTTTTCCTCATTTGAATCCTTCTGTGATGACTCCAGGTCAGTTCAGCCTATCAGATAAATACCAAGGATCATTTCTGGGGTAATACACAGCTGGGGCAATGGATCCACCACCCTGCCCTACTAGTGTGGGTGCAAAAAAAGCTGCACTTTACCTACAGTCAGACCAACAGCCCTATCACAGGCAGGCACCACAAATTTTTACTTACTGTTACACAGCAGTTACGAACTTTTGATTTCTTTATGCTTATTTATAACTAATATTCATGGTCCGATGGTCAGTTTTTCCATAGGATACAATCTAAACATTCATATCAAGCGTGTAAACTACTTTCATAGGTAGCATACCACACAGTTATCTAGTGACATATTAACACAATGATGTTTACTATTCAGTCCCAACAAAATGGTTCAAATGGCTCTGAGCACTATGGGACTTAACATCTGTGGTCATCAGTCCCCTAGAACTTAGAACTACTTAAACCTAACTAACCTAAGGACATCACACACATCCATGCCCGACCGTATCAGTCCCAACATATTGATTGTATAATACAGAATGTCTCACACAGATAGTCTCATATAGTAACTGCACCATTTGCCAATACACTACATGCTTTTGACATAATGAATACAAACTAACAATTGCATGGTGTTAATGAGATGACTGATAACCATCGAATGACTGAATAACCACACAACATACATACTTAAAAATGGGCATCAGATTAAAAATGATGATTTGTTATTACATTTTTAATATAAAGATGAAAGATAGCAAAATTAGAGGACACAAAGTGAATCAGTTTATCATTTGTATAACCAGAACTATTGGTTCTCTTTTATGAAAATGATTTCTACTTATGTGGGGATCCCCAAAGCCTGCGAAAAAGTTTTGAGGAGAAATATTCCAAATTGATTGATTAACAAAGTAACAAGTTATTCTAGTGGAAGTATGCATTTTTTAAATCAGAAAAATCCACTCTACAAAACAAAGATACTGAATTTTTGAAGAAATGATTATTTAAGATTTGAACTTTCTGGATCATGAATATAATGAATATGAATAACTTTTCTTGGAATGTAGAATTTTTGGAAAATGGAAAATGTTTATTGAATAGAAAAAATATGGACTTATAAATGAGTTGTGTTAGATTAGAAATAAACAGCTATTTACTCACTGAAAATTTCATCTCCATATCGGTTGCATGAATCATAAAACATGAACATTCTTTTAAATAACATATTTTCATCTTGAACAACTGTATTACTCTCATGACTAGTCTGCAAATTATCTTATGTATAACAAATTTTAATGGTGTAAAGCATGAATAAAACTTAGCTATTTTGTGTAATTAACATACATGTGTTACTAACAAAATGAGATCAAATCAAGAGAAAATTGTATTGATGTCACAAGTGATATATGAACAAGTGGGATAGTTCCTCCTTGGTCTGTTACAGGCTGATCTTCCTGACTGCATGTACATGATGTTACTTTTAATTTTCCATTTTAATGACAAGGTGAAAAGTTGTATGTGTGGTGGACATATGGCATTCTTGTCAGTGAAGTCTTGTTTTTATCATGGTGGTGTTTGCTGTACAGTAATATAATTCAAATTTAGATTTTATTGGTAGAACAGTTTCATTTTTATAACTTTTGAGGGTAGTCATGATGTTTGTCCCTCATTCAGATGGTTTTAATTGTGTAGCCATGCCATCATAAAAATCTTTGTTCTGAATAGCAGCAATACTACAAACAGGATAGATTGCTACTCTCCATAAAGATGACATATTGAGCTGCAGACAGGTACAATAAAAGACTATTAAACATTGTGCTTTTGACCAAAGACTTCTTCAGAAAAGAAAAGAAAACATACACACATTTACATGAGCAAGTGCCTCTCAAATACACATGACCCCTATCTTTGGCTGCTCTGTCACTGCGTACAGTAGGAGTTCATATTTTCAGTTTTTTTTTTTTTTTTTTTTTTTTTTAATTACTGAAATGATATGAAATGCAATAAGAGAAGAGAAAGGGAAAAAACAAGAAAAATTACCAAGAAAAAATTTATATTTTGACTTCGCGTGCATCTATTCATGCACTGAATAAGGAAAACATACGAAAATGGACAGTGATATTGTACATAGAAGTCATTACAGGATCTACACAGTGCTAGGGAACTCAGTACTGTGCACAGTGAAGCAACTTTTTTTAGAATTTTGAGGCTTTATTACAACTTACTGGAGGAAATGCCATGAATGACAAGGTCATAAGATTTGGATAAGACAAGGATAAAAATGACATTACTCATTTTCATTTCATAGAATTAACTTTGTATTTGCTTCAAACAACTTTAGAAAACTCACAGGAAGTATAATTCTGTAGTGCTGCACATGGATTTGAACTCTACTCCCCCAAATGTGAGCCCAGTTGTCTCTCCAGTGTCTTAACTACTGTATCACTTTGTTCAGATGGAAGAGAGAGATAAAAAAAGAGAGAGATGGAGAGAGAGAAGGAGAGAGAGGGGAAGGGAGAGAGAGAGAGAGAGAGAGAGAGAGAGAGAGAGAGAGAGAGAGAGAGAGATGGTATGGAAATACTGGGCCACATATGAGGTCTGTCCAAATAATTCTGGAACATTTGTAATTTCGTACCAATGGTGTGATGGAGTAGAATGCAGTTGGCATCCTTCAACATGCCTGTGTATAATGTGCAACTGCTGTTAGTTATTGTTCATACCTGTATGGAGTAGCACGTTGTCTCACACAGTTTATGAGTTTCGAGATGCCAGAGTTAGAGGTGAAACGTATCTGCATTAAATTTTGCATGAAACTCAAGAAAACTTTTACAGAGACTCATAAAATGATGCAAGAAGCCTACAGTGATGAATGCTTAAGCCGGTTTAAAAATGGCTGGACAGAAGTTAAAGATGAACCTTGTTCACGACACCCTTTGATGTCTACCAATGACGCTCGTGTCAGGAGTGTCAATGAAATTGTCCATGCCAATTGAACACTGACTATCCAAGAGAATTCAGTTGGATCATGTCATGAAATCCTGACACAGCACCTTGGAATGCATTATGTTGCTGCCAAATTTGTCCCACATCTAACGAGTCAAAGCCAGAAAGACCTTTGCCTCACATTCTCTGAAGAGATTTTGAATTGCACAAATGAGGAAAAGATCCTTCAGAGAATCGTAACTGGTGATGAGACATGGACCTATGGTTATGAGGTTGAGATCAAGGTTCGATCTTCACAATGGGTTGAGAAAGGTCCTCGAAGACCAAAAAATACTTTTCAGGTCATGATAACACACATCTGCCTCACCCTCTGTACTCTCCAGATCTGGCTCCTGTGGACTTATTTTTATTTCCAAGCTTGAAAATTTTGTTGGAAGTATGAATATTTGCAATTATATGTGAGATAAAAGAAAAATCCCAGATGACGTTTCATGCAATCCAGTAAGAGGCATACCCAAACTGCTTCCAGAAGGAGAATTAACATTGTAAGTGGTGTATCAATTGTGAAGGAGAGTATTTTGAAGGAGACCATGCACAATAAGTAAAAGCTAAGCATAGAAAAACTTTGTTGACGAAGTTCTAGAATTTTTTGGACAGACTTTGTATTTTAGCTGAGTAAGAAAATAAAACTTCCATCTGCAAACATGAAAACTCATACCAGAAAGAAGAAGATCTAGACAGTTTAGGCATGTAAAAACTGTTTTAATTCCCATTGCTCTAATCTTGGAAATTTTGCACAAAGACTGTAGTATTTTGCTATTGGAGGTTCTCATTACCCACTAATTCTTACTTACAGTTTAAAAATAGATTCTTAATGCAGATCTCAAACTAGTCTTTGCAATGCCACTTATAAAGGCTAATAACATATATGAATAATTTAAGAGTCAAGGAGACCATTATGCCATGGTCTGAATAGTGGAAGCATTGAGTTGACAACAGGCATGCAGCTTCAGTGAGCTAGAGTACACACACACACACACACACACACACACACACACACACACACACACACACACACACAAAACTGTGTAGTTACATTGTGCCAGCTGAACACATCATGACAGTACTGCAGATAAGCAAGTGAACTGGGGAGAGGGTTTGTGTTGAATGAGGTGGATAGAGGGAGAGAGAGAGAGAGAGAGACATTGGGTCGAAGGAGGGATGGGAAGGTGTAGATGATGGCTCAAAGAGATGTAGCAGGTGTGTGGGATAGGAATGTAGTAGGCAGAGGGAACAAATTCAGGGGCTAGGAATGTGATTCATGGTCGCCTGAACCAGTGAATTTGTGTGGTGCACAATGATAATGACATAAAAATGTGTATTGTTAGGGGGTGACAGGACAGAAGAGAAGGAAACTGTTGGACAGAGCATGTCAATGCTATCAGATATTGAAGCAAGGAGCATTACACAAGTGAAGGATGTGTTGCCAGGATTACTCCCATCTGTATAGTTCAGAAAAGCTGGTGCTGGAGGGAAAGATCTAAACCGTGTGGGTTGTGGACCAGCCATTGAACTTGAGCATATATTACTCAGCAGTGGGCAGTCAGCTCTGCCCTTGGCCATAATTTGGCAGTGATGATTCATTCTAGTGGACAGCTGGTTGGTGGTCATGTCCACATAAAATGCTGTGCAAAAACTGCAGCAGAGCTAGTGTATGGCATGGCTACTTTCACAGGGACCCTGCATCTGATGGGACAGGATAATTCTGTGATAGGACTAAAATAGGATGTGCTAGATGGGAAAATTGGGCAGGTCTTTCATTCTTAGTTTTGTGGGGCTTTCTCAATGGCTCAGGGCTTTGATTAGTCAGTGGCTGGTCCTCTTTACTCTGAAATTATGTACATTCTGCCATAACTTCCATATTAGTTCAGCGTAAGATTTGTTCTGTGATTCTTGCTATGATGTTACAGATCATATTATTGTGTTGATGGAATGCTATGTTATATTAGTGTGCTTTTACTTGTGGTACATCAGTCATTGAATAGGCATATGTTTCAAGCATACTATAGGAATAATGAGGAAGACAGGGCACCTACATGGTGAACAGGTAAATATTTTGGGTGACGTGAGGAAAATCCCGGGCAAAGTAATTTTCCTTTTATGTGAGAAGTGAATAGCATTGTATATTTCATCTTAAAATGAGGATATCCATAATGTTTGAACAAAAAGCATGATTCAGCGTATTGTTATTGTACGATAGTAAATGACAGCATTTGAACACAGTATGAAGGTTACCTCATAAAAAAACACTTCATCATTTTACCTATTGAAAATTTCATAGAATAAGTAAAGATTTTGAAAACTGAAGTACTTTTGCTTTTAGCAAACTCGGTCTACTTCACTCATGTGAAGTGAAAGTAAATTTTCAGTAAGATGTTCAGAGCTGATAAAGAGAAATATAATTTTAATGTAGAAGATGACATCAAACAGCTAAAGAAGGCCTAAATTATTAGTTTGGTGTAAATCTATATTATAAATGAACCTAGATCTTTTCAAGTTTTTTAATACAAATATGTGGAAATGGTATGAATGAGTATCATGCAAAAATAATAACCCTGTGGATTAAATTTGAGTTCATGTTTTGACAAACCAGTTCACTATTTGTTTAATCCACAACTGCAA
Organism: Schistocerca americana; assembly: GCF_021461395.2. NCBI lineage: Eukaryota > Metazoa > Arthropoda > Insecta > Orthoptera > Acrididae > Schistocerca > Schistocerca americana. The sequence goes on from NC_060130.1 coordinate 121,652,300, forward strand.
AGGTGAACTTATTGTCATAATTAGACTCACAGAACAGCTAACTACTCTTCAGGGTAGATGTAATCAACATATTCCTGTCCTCCATTATCAATGCTAAATAGCTGTTAATTGACAGAAATCGATTATTATTCTTTTCTTAAAGCAGAAATAATGTTTTCAAACATTTAAACATTTATTATCTATGCACAGTGCCTTGCAACAAATAAGTTTTCAGAAGTTTTATGCCATGAAAACATAGCTCTTCTTGAAGAAAAAATTACATTTCTCAGTAAATACAATCACACTCATGGATTGTGCCTATGGCCTAACTATGTTTGCACATTCTTTGTGTTTCATCTATAAGCATTTCAGGAACAATAATTGATGAGTCAGAATACAAAAGGATAAAAAGCAATAATTTTTGTACACTATTATCAAAAATAAAGTTAACTGAAAACCAGACATGTGACATCATTTCCATGAGATCTTTATAGTTATTATAAGTAAGAAGAAACTTATTTAAATTCTATTTATTGATATTTTAAGTGTCTGCCAATTATGTCAAACAAGGCTTCAAATTTTGTCATATCACATGGATGCATGTTTTAAAAATAATATATAGATTCAAATGCATGTAGACAAATTTTGTTGATGCAACATGTAAGCTTATATGTCAACATAAACTTATATTTCTTACATAGAACAAATATTTGCATGTGAGTTTTATTCATAAGCATGACTGACTAAAATAACTGCACTGTATATTAGTAGCAATATGCACAAGTTTCCAAAAATTCGAATGGATAGATAAGTTTTCACACTCTGCTGTAATAACCAAGTCTCATATAATTTAAATTAAAAGTATATTTTTTTATGAAAAATAGTTATAGCTGATGTATTTTACATCATTTTCTTGTGTGTGGAAGTTGTCAGTTTTCAAGTAGTAAAAGAAATTTCAGAGATTTAACTCTGAGCAGAATATTACAAAAAGGTGTTTGAGATAGCAGGAGATTTATCACAACATAAAAACAATTAAGTGCCTAATATTAATACAGTTGCCATTTTCCTTTACATGTACAGTAAATTGCTGTATACTATTTACCACCATACAAGGAAATTTTCACACTTTAATAATAACAGTAATGGTGTCCATGAAATAATCATTTTTATACAACATAAAAATTAAAATCTTAATTAATACTTATTAACCACTGGTAAATACACTGCTAGAAAAAAATTAGTACACACTTTTATAGGTTTACAATTCACTCAAGATTTATTGTTGCAGCAGTGTATATGGAGTACTCGAAATGATTACATTTACAGATCAATAGCAAAAGGGTTTCTCAGGTACCAGGTATCAATTGATGCTGAAGCTCCTGTGTTAGTATGTGGTGTAGCCTCCATGGGTGGCAATGCAAGCACTGACTCTGGCATCCACGCAATAATACAGATAGTGAATATTGTCCTGGCATACATTATGCCACGTACACTTGACCTGTTCACATAGTTGTGAAAGAGTTGTTGGTTGTCAAGTCACATGAATCATTTCTTGTCCCATCATATCCTACATGTTGTTGATTGGAGACAAGTCCAAAGACTGTGCTAGCCAGGGAAGTTGTTGCATGTATTGCAGAGCACTTTGAGTTCCAAGGGCAGTGTGTGGATCAGCAATGTCCTAACGGAATGATGCATCATCTTCCTGTTGTGGGAACAACTATAGTACAGGTCTAACAACATTCTGCATGTACCAAGTGCTAGTTCGCATCCCCTCCAGAAACACCAAAGGTGAGCAAGAAATGCAGCATCCCAGACCGTAAGGCCTGGAGTGAGACCAGTGTATCTTGGATGAATGCACTCTACAAGACAGCATTCATCACATTTGCGTCCTACATGCAAAGACCATCACTTGCATGCATGCAAAACCCGCTTTCATTGCTTAAGACCACAGTGCACCATTCCATCTTCCAAGTGATTCTGTTATGGCAGCAATCAAGCCATGCACATCGATGCTGCATCTACTATCCCTATGTGGTATATGCCATCATCAGATCAAGATCAACATCATCTTTCCAAGTGTACTAATATTTTTCCCTGCTAGTGTACTTCAATTCAGACATCCACTGTTAATTAAGTTCAGTAATTTGTTAGTTGAAAGAACTTCTTCAATTTATTTGGGACTTTCACTTTCTCACACAGAAAAGCCACAACATCCTGAGGAAACACATGTAAATGCACAAGTCCATATGCATAAAGAAAGGAGCAGAACTGGTTCAAGAACAGTACAGGATACTAAAGTAAGTATAAATGACATGTTAGTAATTTTGTTATAAAAGAACTACCAATATACAATTCTTTGTCAAGAGTGGAACTTGATATACTACTTTTACTGTCTTTCTCCAAATAATTAAGTGCATAATAAAAATTATAGCTTGCTTTGGCACAAAAGAGATGTATATTACTCTATTCATAGTAGCATTTCAGTTTCACAGTTCTTAGTTGTACTTATCAGTGACTTATTTTAAATCTGGAGAATTCAGATAAATCAAAAGATGTGTGAGAAAGACGCTATCACAAGACACAATTAATGTATTGGTAACATAAAAAATTAAATCTTAAAATACTGACCTGAGACAAATCACTTCTCAACAAAATCAAGTGGTGATATGTACTTATACATGTAATTATAGGTCTATTCCACCTTAGAATTGGAATTTATTCATTTCATGTTTCTCTATTTAATGTCAAGCAAATGAAGTCAATTTTTAACCTCCAGAAACTAAAATGTGTACTGCACCCACAGTACATGAATGCTGTGTATTCAGCTGTGGCAGAATGAAATTATTATATATACAATACATGACAAAGAGAAGAACCATCTTGACTTTTTCTTTTCTTTGTATTCTGACACTCATGCAAATACAATATTAAAAGGAAGATACAAACACACATTCTAAAATATCACACAGACCCAACTTCAAAGTACTTGCAAATTCAATTCTTCCAAACACGCAGCTTGATGATAAGTAGTCAACACTAACAACTACAGTGGCACAAAATGCTACAACATTTGTTTGATCATTGTAAATCTAAGAATCACCATGGAGTTCTGACATGTATGGTACACATTAAGAAAAATCGTGATATAGAAGAGTGTGCCAGAGATGCAGCTGTTTAAAGTGACAAGTTTTCATCTTGCATGTTGGTCCTCTGAAGTGATACTGGCACTGTGCTTACCATTGTGCTGCCTTTGACTTCCTCCTCTCTCTGATGCTGTCATCCTTCATCTTTTTTCCCATTTTTTTCACAACAGATTAGTCCCTCTCACCTTTAATAGTTTCCAAAGCTATGGGAGTCTCACACATTTTTAAATTTTGTCAATTGACCGTACTAAAAATCTTGCCTTGTGAAGGTCAGTTTCATAATTTTATAGTTTTCTCAAATGAATTTTCTTTTTGAACTGTTTTCAGTTGTATCTTAATTGACCATATGTTTGTATGGAAGTTACATACTTCTGGTACAGCTGTTCATATCAGACAAAATAGGCTAATTAGCAAAGGGTGATGTACAGATGCCTGTTCTAGCATGTTGGAGTGTTTTAAACTGTATTTTTATATATGTCACAGTTACATAGACAGATTATTGTCCCTCAAACATTTGTCAGTACAGAATTCTCATGTAATTATATGCCACCAAAACATTGGGCATGAGCTCTTACCCAGGTATTCATAAAAAACTTTTGTGGAAAAGTTAATTGAGTTTTCTCATTATGAGAATATTGAAGGGGGATCTGTGTCAGTTGTTAAAAACCATTCAAAAGCCAAGATCACACAAAATATCGTTTATTCAAGACAACCAATTTCAACAGCCTTACATGTTATCTTCAGGTCTTACACTTTGTTTTGTAGTAAAACATGTTTATTTTCCACTGAACCTCAAACAAACGATTTTGGCTGGATAAAATTCAGCACATTATAAACGTTTGTCATAGTTAAAATATTTAAAAACACACAGCACCTTATCCAAAAGGCCATGTCCTTATACATATTGTTCATAGATGCTTCTTACATGATACTAATACAGTACACAATAGCACATCAGTTTACATATACTGGACACATACTCCAATGTACTTTGGCTAACTAGAGGCAACACGGTGTGAAGTCACACTGATGGAACATTCACTGGCAACAAATGGCAACCATGAAACTTACTGGCAGATCAAGACTGTGTGTTTGACCGGAACTTCAAGCTGGAATGTATGTTTCCTGTGGACAAGTGCTCCAACAACTGAGCTATTCAAACACAACTTATGACCCACCCTCACAGCTTTATTTTTACCAGTAGGTCATCCCCTGTCTTTCAAATTTCACAAAGTTTTCCTGCATAGCTTTCAGGACTAGCACTTCTGAAAGAAAAGATATTGAGAAGACAAAGCCTGGGCATATTGTTATTGGAATGAATTTTCACTCTGCAGTAGATTGTGCACTGATTTGAAATTTCATGGCAGATTAAAACTGAGTGGCTGACTGGGATTCAAACTTGGGTCCTTTTCCTTTCAGCAGAAAGTGCTCTACTGATTGAACTAGCCAAAAATGACTCATGAGCAACCCTCACAGCTTTACTTCCACTAGTACCTTATCTCATACCTTCCCAACTTCACAGAAATTCTGCTATATCTGTTGGGTTTGCTGACCACATCACCGTATTCTGCCTATTTACACATCTCTATATTTGAATACACATGCCTATAGCAGGTTCTTTGGTGCTTCAGTGAATTTAATACCAACTTTGCTACCCACTGAAATAAATCATACAATTTAATTCATCTGTTATGCTTCAAACTCAGTATCAGCTATTCGCTTCTATGTCAGGTACCACTGTGTTGTGTCATAACTACAAGGCACCAATATGGCACCAGCGAAATCATTCTAATAAAAGAAACTAACATAGAATGTAGCAAGCAGCTGTACAATTCAACTAATCTAGTGATGGATGTAAATGCTAAATATATTATTCAAACAACATGTAACAAAGAAACTGAGAGGATTTTATACAATAATGTCTTCATGAAAAATTATTCTGTAGGAATACAATACTGAGATATTACTCTTTGGTATCTACTAAATCTTTTGCTCCAGCATGTCATACATAAAAATCTATAATATATAATGAAACATGTACATGACAAAATACCACTTACCAGGCTTTTCTACTTTCGATCTAAGGCAGCTAGTTACACAAATCACAAAATTCATGCAATGAAAATTATTCTTATTGCAAAGTATGTACAAATGGTAAATGGTTCACCTCATATTCAGTTGATAGGCTATTGCAGTTTGCATAAACTGAGGGTTTGTTTTTTTATTGACTTGCCCCTTATATTTTGCTTCTCTAGATAATGTAGGATATAGGATACCAGTTAATTAAATTAAAATGAAATACACAATGAAAAAAATCATCATACTCAAATCTATCAAAGAGACATCAGTGGAAGATAGGGAGAATGAAATTTCCTCAAAATTTATTAGGTAATTATCTAGAAACATATTACATAAGAATTTTACCCAGCAATATGTAAATTTGTTTATAATAATTGAGCAGGGGAGAGGTTATAAATATAACATGGTGTTCAATGTGTTTTAGTGTGCATTCTAATAAGATTATGAATAGAAAACCACATATTATGAATGTTCAACACGGGTAAGTCCTGTACCTTTTGCACTACAAGTAATAATTATCATTGGCACAGGGCTACATTGGAATTGTTTAATTCACTGATGTCCTTAGGAATTATATTCTGTAACGCTTTGACATTTAGACAATCAATATTAAATGTACAAAAATGTGCAGTAAGGGGGATGTGTGCTGTACTTTTTTAAACTACTAGTACACAGCTCGTAAAGTAAAGAGACTTATTGGCAACAGCCAGCTACACAATATATTTGTGGTAACCCAGTATCAGTTTCATTGGTTAATATAAGAAAACTTTATGGTCAGCAGAGCAGCTCTTTGGTGCAGGACTATCTTTGCAGCAGTTCATGCTGAGCTTTGGTTGTATTCACATGTGTCCCTATGTATTGTTACTGGGAAATCAAGTGTACATACTCTGTATTTGTGGCTACAGTCAATGTCAGCATCCTCACATGGATCTTCTGCAAAGATTTATCCCTTTTTTAAACTCATCATTAACAACTGCTCAGGAATGTGTCACTCATAAATGTCATACAGTTATTAAAATTTATTTCAACCATGCACAATTTAACCTTCCTGTGACACAGCAAATAAATTGAAACAACAATAAAAGATCTGTGATTCCCTTGTCATTGCAAGCAGCTGTACAATTCAACTAATCTAGTTATGGATATAAATGCTAAATATATTATTCAAACAACATGTAACAAAGAAACTGAGAGGATTTCATCCAATAATGTCTTCATGAAAATACGCTATGTTGACAGGTAATGAGTAGGGTTCATGGGGGAGCAGCTGGGAGAATATTTGTGATGGAGATCAGTGACTATAATGCCCAAATAATGTCCACATTTGTAGGATGGGGAGGAAGATTTCCAGAAGTATTTATTTCATGGAAAATAATAACTCAATTGGTGTGTTTTATTTACTGCATTGACATTATTAATTCTGCTTGAAAGTGAATTGTACAGTCATAAGCCATTATTTTATGAAGCTACTTTTTTTCTGTCTTCAGATAACTACATTCATATGTAATACAGTGCAAGGCACTGTTAATAACTATCAACTTGTCTTTTGCTCTTTTGGTGCACTCACATTTTTTAACTCTGTAGTCCTCCATTTGTTACATGATTCTTCAAATATACTGGCTCAAAGCTCATTTTACAATCATAGCTTCCATATGCATTACTAATGTATTTCACACCAAAATACTACATAGTTACCCACTGTATTAATATAATCAAGTATATACATTGTAACACTTTTGTTCAAATTGTTCTGAGCACTGTGGGACTTAACAGCCATGGTCATCAGTCCCCCAGAACTTAGAACTACTTAAACCTAACTAACCTAAGGACATCACACACATCCATGCCCGAGACAGGATTCGAACCTGCGACCATAGCGGTCGCGTGGTTCCAGACTGTAGCGCCTAAAACCACTCGGCCACTCTTGTAACACTTTCCAGTAGGCTGTAACAGGTGCAAACCAAAGCAGGAAAGAAAATGCAACTGTGCCATATACTGCATAACTTGTGAATGTAAAAATCTGAAACTGGTCATGGTTCCTGCAGAGAAAGAAACTAGCATTTCAGCATCCTTACCTCTTTAATTCTCTGTCATACACATTTGAAATGCCTCTTCTGCTGAAGACGAGTAAATCTGAACATGTGAGGCAGACAGAATTTTTTCCCTTGATGTGATTCATTCTGCAAACAAGGGAGAGGAATAAAGATTTGCACATTGGTGACAATCTATGTCGAAACTGCAAAAATGTGGAATATGTCAAGTCTGAATACAGGTAACTTTGAGGCATCAGAATCGAGATGTCATGGATCATGTCGATAACACCACTGGCCTTCAATTAATCTCTCATTCACACATCATGTTTCACAAATCCCAGTATGATGTAGAACATGCAGGACTGTGGAAAAGGTGTCCCAAACATTTAGCCTCTACATTATTCAGGCATAGAGGATCCTAAACTTTAACATATGGAACTAATGGCCTGCAATGTATCTAAGCAAAACCCAGCAAGCCAAGAATGTATGAATTGGTATAAATGAAACTTTTTAGATACAGTAAAAGGAAAGACATTGCTGCAGCTATGCATGTAATTAAAATGAATTTTCGAAACAAGCAATTTGCTATTGGAAAGTGTCACTGAACCAAAATTTATCTGCAGCCTAAAATTAAAAAGCAACTGTTCAACATATGTTTAACAATATATGGTCATATGCTAGATTCATCATCAACTGATTTATCATGTTGCCTGTAGGACTTATTACTGTATGCATGAACTGTCTCCTTATTGCGTGCACCTAAGGAATTTAATTGTCCACAAAGACAAAGCAAGCTTGTGGCTTGATGTGCACTATCTTTGTAAAAATACAATGTATCTTAACTAAAAACAATTTATTGTCACTGAGGTCATAACAACACAAGAAAACATATAAAAATAATAAGTCTCTGACAGCTTGGAATAATTCACCAATGATATTGTTGCAGAAGAAGCTGTGTAGCATAGTTACCATAGTTTACTGGTTATGATACTAGACTACTGCATGGAGAGTCGTGAGTTTAAGACTCACCTGAACTGTAAAATTTTAATTTCTATATTCAGTTTGAGTACATTCTAAAAGTATCCACAAATGTCAAGAATCAGTGTACTGGAATGTTCTGTAGCTGTATATATCCCGTATGTGTTCTGGCCGGAGACGGTTTGCTCCGTGCCCTTCTGTGAGCAAGTGTTGAATAAACCTTTGTTAAGTAAAGTTAGTGTTCATCATTCATCTACTTACACCTTCTTCTACGTGACATTATTCTGGTGGAGACGCTGGTTATTGGAACGACAGAAGTACAAGGCTGAAGACAAATTAAAGTGCAGGGCACAGCGTCCAGAAGAAACTACAGCATCCTACACTCAAGATTTCTTGGAGCTGTTTAAAATAGTCAATCCTAGAATGAAGGAGGAAGATAAGATTGCACATCTCATGAAGGGTGTCGCTGAGGACATCTATCAAACCCTACTCCTGAAGGAGGTTTCGACAGCAGACGACTTCATAAAATGGTGCCAGTATACGGAGACAATGCATAAAAAAGAATTATGTGCAAGAAGTCTGAATGGCTTCCAAACATCGTATCGATGTCTGTGATGGAGGAAGAAACTGATTTCACAAGTGTTCTTTGTCAGATAGTGAGAGAGGAAGTTCAGAAGGCACTTGGATTGTAGAGTGAGCAAAAAACCGAGATGCTTCAAGAGGTTGTAAGGGAGGAAGCGGAACAGACATTGAATCCAATCTCTCATTCTTCATTTACATTTAAAACCATAAAAAAGTCGAGACCCAGGCAAATATACATTCCTACGATGTTGCATGAGGAACCTGTTCAGGCACCAAGGAAGCCTGACATCTGGAGGAACCAAAATAACCAACCGGTATGTTTCCATTGCAGACAACTGGGACATGCGATGCTCTATTATTGAGAAAGGCTTCGGATATTTGATGATGTCCACGCCAGAAGACAGTAGACCGATCTTCGCTGATACCAACTCTGGGGCAACGAAGATGTGTGTGCAGGACAACGTAGGTCACCAATGCTGCAAGCTAGCCAGTGGAGAGGACGCTCCCTGACACGCTGATCAAGGTCTCCATTACCGTTTAGAAGCTCCAGCTGGTCACCTAGCCGCCACAACCTGGAAAACTAAAGGGTGCGACGTTCCTTGGAGGTGAGGCCGCCAAAGAGAAAAATCCTCTGCCGTCGATCACTACAAAAATGATAGAAAACTACGTCGATACCCTCATGGATGGTCGACCAGCTCAAGTTCTTGTGGACTCTGGAGCATCATATTCAGTCATTTCAGAGAAGTACAGTCGCCAATTGCAGAAAACCATATTCATCAACAACAAAACATCTCTGCTGAAGGTGGCTAATGGGAAATATGTAAAACCTACAGGAAGACGTGTCATTAGTGTGGGCAAAAGTGGCCATACACAGACCTAGGAATTCAATGATAGAAAACTACGTCGATATCCTCATGGATGGTCGACCAGCCCAAGTTCTTGTGGACTCTGGAGCATCATATTCAGTCATTTCAGAGAAGTACAGTCGCCAGTTGCAGAAAACCATATTCATCAACAACAAAACATCTCTGCTGAAGGTGGCTAATGGGAAATATGTAAAACCTACAGGAAGACGTGTCATTAGTGTGGGCAATAGTGGCCATACACAGACCTTAGAATTCAATGATAGAAAACTACGTCGATATCCTCATGGATGGTCGACCAGCCCAAGTTCTTCTGGACTCTGGAGCATCTTATTCAGTCATTTCAGAGAAGTACGGTCGCCAGTTGCAGAAAACCATATTCATCAACAACAAAACATCTCTGCTGAAGATGGCTAATGGGAAATATGTAAAACCTACAGGAAGACGTGTCATTCGTGTGGGCAAAAGTGGCCATACACAGACCTTAGAATTCATCTTCTTACAAGAGTGTAGTCATGATGTCATTCTCGGATGGGACCTTCTGAAAGCCTCTCAGGCACTTATAGATATATAATATATGTTATAGATATAATATATATTATAGATATAATATATAGATATAATATATATTATAGATATATAGACGAAATGAGATACTGTGGACAGGAAGATGTGCATCCAAGTGTGTGGAGACTATGTGGGCTGGATGAAGTGATAATTCCTGCAGTCAGTGCTAGAAAGGTAACTGTCATGTGTCATGCCATGCATCAACCCATGGATCTTGTAGTGTAATGTAAGAGAAGCACACCACTGAAGAATAACTTGGTCAACCCAGCATCTGTCGTCTCGTTTAAGAACGGATTCAGTGAATTGTGGATAGTTACTGTCGCCAAGAACTGCAGATCCTTCCAAGACACATGTGCATAGCAAACACTGAGCCACTAATTGCAGAACGTCTGAGCATCATAGAAACCTCCCATGCCGAGTCTATGGGCGAAACTGGCGCTACCACTACAAGACAAGATCTTCTAGCTCGCCTATCAACAGATCTCACTAAGGAACAACAGAAGAAGCTACCTACCATTCTTCAAGAGTTCTCTGAATGCTTCAATGGACAGGCAAAGAGCAAATTAGACAAATCAATGGTGAAGCATCTAATTAACACTGGACACCATCAACGAATTAGCCAGAGAGCATACCGTGTGACAGCAACAGAACGTCGGATAATTCGCGATTAGGTAGAGAAAATGATGAAGAATGACATCATTCAGCCTTTGCAGAGCCCATGGTCATCACCAGTGGTCCTCATCAGGAAGAAGGATGGCAGTTGGCACTTTTGTGTTCATTACAGAAAGCTTAATAAGATAACTAAAAAGGACGTTTAGCCTCTTCCACAAATTTACGATACACTAGATTTTCTGAAGGGGGCTAAGATTTTCTCAACCATGGACATGTACTCAGGATACAGGCAAATCAAAGTAGATGAGGCTCATCATGAGAAAACTGCATTCATCACCCCTGAGGAACTGTATGAGTTTAAGGTAATGCCGTTTGGTTTGTGTAATGCACCAGCAACTTTTGAACGGATGATGGATAATCTTCTAAATCACCTGAAGTGGATGATGTGTCTTTATTATTTAGATGACATTATAGTGTTCTCAGAGACATTTGATGAACAGGTAAAAAGACTGAGGGCTTTTCTAAGTGTCTCCAACAAGGTGGACTGCAACTTAATTCAAGAAAGTGTCTCTTTGGAGCAAAAGAAATCTAAATACTTGGACACCTTGTGACAAACGAAGTTGTGTGGCCAGACCCAGAACAGGTGAGATCTATAATGGAATTTCCTGTTCTTGAAAGTATTAGAGATGTGAGAAGCTTCCCCGAATTATGTTCTTATTACCATCGTTTTATCAAAGACTTTTGTATCAAAGCCAGGCCACTCCAAGAGTTGTTAAAAGCCGATGCTAAATTTATCCGGGATGGTGCTCAACAAGATTCTTTCGATGTACTGTGAAAGGCTGTGATGACTGACCCTGTACTTGGTGTGTATGATGCAAGAGCACCTACAGAACTACACACAAATGCCAGTGGGTATGGGATTGGTGCTTTTCTGGTGCAGATTTTGGATGGAAAAGAGAAGGTTATAGCTGATGTTTCTAGGACACTTACAAAAGCCGAGAGAAACAACTCAAATACAGAAGGAGAATGTTTTTCTGTGATCTGGGCCATATGCTAATTTTGACATTACCTCTATCGAAGGCCATTCGCATAGATCTTCTATAGAAATTCCATGACACACCAGAGACCAGACATTTCGGATTTATTAAGACATACAATACGATCTGCAAGAGATTTTTCTGGCCAGGTTTATTTAGGAGTATCTGTCACTATGTGTCACACTGCCTACTATCCACAACCCAATGGGCTTACTGAACGCCTTAATAAGTCCTTGGCCGACAAGCTGTCAACGTTCGTCAGTGTTGAGCAGAGAAACTGGGATGAGGTGCTATCTTTCGTGATGGTTGCCTACAAACCGCCAAACAAAACACCACAGGATTTACGCCATTCTTCCTGGTGCATGGGTGTGAGACAACTATGATGATATACACTGTGTTTCCATTACATCCTGATGATGTGGACAACTACCGTATTTACTCGAATCTAAGCCGCACTCGAATCTAAGCCGCACCTGAAAAATGAGACTCGAAATAAAGGAAAAAAAAATTTTCGAATCTGAGCCACACGTGAAATTTGAGAATCGAAATTCAAGGGGAGAGAAAAGTTTTAGGCCTCACCTCCAAATCGAAACAAAGTTGGTCCATTGTAATATGAGACACGATTTAGGTTGAATGAATGACGATACAGCTACAGTAGTTTGGTTCGAGTAGTAAGCTTAGGAGTTAAGCTTTACCAGGTAGCCATTGCTATGCGTCAGGCCCTCCGTCCGTATTCATACCGGTACCCTTCCTTTTTCACGTGCTTCGTCTGGTTTGAATCGATTGCTTATTTTGCTTTGATCTGATAAGTGCCGTATTCTTTCTTATAGGTGTTTATATCACTCTAAGCTGAAAATGCATTACTGTACTGTGTCAAGCATTGTTTGTCGCATTCTGATAGTGAGTGTTTATGGCCTGTCGCCGCTCACGGCATGGCTTTCTTTTGTGTGCGCTACCGCCGCTTTTTTTTTTATAAAAAAAAAAAAAAAAAAAGGGGGGGGAGGAATCGTCTCATTAGCGAAACAATGGCAAGAGACTGCTATTTGTTGTTACTTAGACTGCTGCTTTCTTTGATAATGGTCAACAAGAACCAAATAATAGACTGCGTATGATAGAACATGTTCTGAACGAGAGTTAGGCGAAAATTTTTCTCTGTTTGAAAATCTTTGCGACCGCTTCTTTAGTACATCAAATTTTGCACACAAATTGGAGTCAGCTTAGATTTAAAAATCTAGTCAGTTGCCGTGCTTCATTTCTGTCTGTATCACTATTAAGCTACGTTGTCCAAGACGCGACAGGTCGCTGCGACTACGACGCTGCCCCCTCCTCTTTTCCCACCCTGGCAGACGGCGACAAGGCCGCAGCACGACAGGAGTCGTCGCTGTTTCCCAAGCTCTGGTCGGCGGCGGCGGATTCAAATACATAAGAAAAATAAGAATTCCGGTTTTCTTGCTGTAAAAAATACTGTATGTTAATGGAACAAAGTTACATCGGCTCCCAGAGTTAGTTTTTCAATACAGATTCTCCTTTTACTTTAAAAAATTGAAAAGTATCTCTTCCGGTTTTGCGTGTTTTTTCGCTGTATATTACTTCTCTATCGACTGTGAGGAAAGTAAAAGGCACAAAAAATTGACGTTTGCGTATCTTACAGTTTCACATCACAGCTTGATAATGAGGTGTCTATTTTTCCGATATTCGTCAGTTATTCCGATACTTAATTTACAAGTAACCTACTGCATAAACTTTGAATTGGGTACAGTGAAAAATGTGGTCGCTGGCTACTTTGCGTATGGTTCACGTTAGGTCATACATCGTTGCCGATGAAAAGAAGCTAACATATCGAAATTATTTTTAAAGTTGAGATCAGAATGATATCGATCTCCGTTTCCGAGATTTGGGCTCACATATCTCCGGGAGCGTCGCGCCTTCCTCGAAGACGAACACCTATTGATTACAGAAAGCTGTACACCAATCTGGTGGCGGTTTTTCACAACTGGAAGGTATCATCAGGACACCAATCTACCGTTTACTTTCAAAGTGAAGGTATTGTGAAATGTAACATTCTCGTTGTACTTTAGATTGTTCATTTTATAATGTACTTGCCGTTTTCAATTTTTATCGTCACACAAATAGAGTAATATGAAAATTGACCTGCAAGTTCATTTTCATCATTCTAATTCTACATCTGCATGGATTATACTGATTTTCATAACAGGACTGAAAAATTTGCATTAATGGGAAAATAATATATATTTCACTCACCTGCCAGTTTCAACTGTGCACCAATTTCTTCCCAAATTCTGTCTCTGAACAAAGTGTCCCTATATTTAGGGTTCTTCAAATCGTAAAGGCAAGGATGTTGCGAGACCAGCTCACAGAGCATCACATCCTGTGAGTGGCTCATTTCAGTTTCCCTTGACTGGCTCTATTGATGTGTCGACAGAAGTGCCGACACAGTGTGATTTGAGGGGACCGCAATGCACGCTATGAACACACAAAGGATGGCGTGAGGTCTGAAACAGGATACGTAATGAATGCTATAAAGAAAAGCACGTAGCTTTTGGAATACTTAACTTTAATCCATCCTTGTTGTATACATCGTTCTTGATGAGACATGCTTTATACGATAAGTATCAATTGCTATGTAAGGCTAATGGCGCCTTGCTAGGTCGCAGCCATGGACTTAGCTGAAGGCTATTCTAACCACCTGCTCGGCAAAGTAGCGAGGCTTCGTCAGTGTAGTCGCTAGCTACGTCGTCCGTACAACTGGGGCGAGTGCTAGTCTGTCTCTCGAGACCTGCCGTGTGGTGGCGCTCGGTCTGTGATCACTAACAGTGGCGACACGCGGGTCCGACATGTACTAATGGACCGCGGCCGATTTAAAGCTACCACGTAGCAAGTGTGGTGTCTGGCGGTGACACCACATTCCTCCCCCGCAAATCGGCGAACGGTCGTGTTATAAGGCTTCCGCCCACCGTGGGGAGGACCCCATGTTGACGTATGCGATGAGGTGGGGAGCCTAACAACAGGCGAGGCTGTGCCACCCGCACCTGGCCATTCGGTCCGAGGGGAGCTAGGAAACGCCTGAAAACTTAGTCCAGGGTGCACGTCAACATGCGGTGTATGCACCCGTAGAGAGACAGAAGGGGCCGAAGGGTCAACCTCCATTGCGTCGGGGTACCCGACGCGCGAAGACGCCATGTGGTCCGGAGGGGGCAAGAGTTCCATGGCGGAGGACTGCTGGTCACGGGAAGCGATCGACGGCGCGTGACCCAGGGAGGTGCCCGGCGGCTGCAGTGAAGCATCTACTGCGGGCATCGCCGGCGGGAGAACAGGCGGCGGCGGCGGCGCGTCGCCATGGGGCAAAATGGAAGGCAGCGTCGGTAACACCTGGGGATGAGGCGAGCCAGTAGATGGGTCCCCAAGGCGCTGACCGGACGGCACCGTCGCTGAAAGCAGACGGGGAGCGGCAGAACCCGTGCGACGACAGAGGCGCAGCTGATTGAGATGCCGACGCACCTCACCAGAGGCCCCCAAAACCAAATACATCGCGCGGCCGAGGCAGCGAAGAATGCGCCCTGCGAGCCAACGCCATGAACCGCGAAAGTTGCGATAGAATACAACGTCGCCTGGAGCAGAAACAGGAGTCTGCCGCTTCACAGGAACCTGATGCGGCAGATGCAGCAAAGACATCAAGGTTCGATGAGGATGACCGTGGAGCAACTCAGCCGGCGAGCGACCATCTCAAGGCTGAGAGCGATACGAAGACAAAAAGAGCAACAACGCGACCTCCCGAGAATGCGACTCTTTCAACTTCAACATCTGTGACTTGAAAGTCCGGACCAATCTTTCAGCGGCACCGTTTGACGGAGGCGAAAACGGCGCGGATGTCAGATGTTGAATACCATTGGCCGTGCAGAATGACTGAAATTCTGCGGACATGAATTGTGGGCCATTGTCGGAAACAATAGTCTGTGGAAGACCTTCAATGCAAAAAATAGCGGATAACGCTTGGATGGTGGCAGAAGACGTCGTGGAAGACATCCGGACAACAAAAGGAAAATTACTGAAGGAATCCACCACAACCAACCATCGAGCATTCCAGAATGGACCAGCAAAATCGATGTGCAAGCGTTGCCAAGGGGAAGTGGCTTTTGGCCATGAAAAGAATTTCCGCGGTGGTGCGGATTGTTGTTCGGCACACGCCATGCAAGAAGAGCACATATTCGTAATCGCAGCATCGATTCCGAACCCAGTAAAGTGCTGACAAGCAAGTTGTTTCGTTCGCACTATACCCCAATGTCCTTGGTGGAGAAGCCGTAAGACAGAGGACTGTAATGAACGTGGGACCACGACTCTGGACTGATCATTATCAGAACGCAACAACAAAACACCACGTCGAACAAAAAGTCTCTCCTTGTGAGCAAAAAATCGGCGAACCAGCGGATCCTCAATCCGCGACTTCGACAAGGGCCATTGAGTAGCAACAAAACGCAAAACGGTAGCAAGGACAGGGTCAGCAGCTGTGGCTGTAGCTATATGACGAAAATCAATTGGAAACGATTCGACCATGTCATCGGTTTCCGCATCAATGAACATGCAAGCAAGTTCGGAAGAATCTAATGCTCTATCCTTAGCAACAGGCAAATGGGACAACGCATCGGCGTTTCCGTGCTTAGCCGTGGACCGATACAAGATGTCGTAGCGGTGCAGCGAGAGGAAAATAGACCAGCGAATGAGTTTCTGTGCTGTACGTGGAGGTACAGGCTTGTTCGGATGAAAAAGTGATGTCAAAGGTTTGTGGTCTGTGATGATGGTAAAGTGACGACCATACAAGAAATCATGGAACTTGGTAACACCAATCACGAGAGCCAAAGCTTCTTTCTCGATTTGTGAGTAATTTCTTTGCGCAGATGAGAGCAATTTTGACGCAATAGGGCGATCATGCGATCCATCTTTGTGTGCAAGCACAGCACCGATCCCAAAATCCGATGCATCTACCATCAACAGAAGGGGTTTCTGGGGATCAAATGGCGTAAGGCAAGTATTAGAAAGCAACGCCGATTTCAACTGGCGAAAAGCGCGTTCGCATTCCGTCGTCCAGACGAACGGAACACCTTTACGGCGTAAGCGATGAAGCGGAGCTGAAATGGAAGAGGCATACAGGAGAAAGTTATGATAATAGTTAATTTTTCCCAACACACTCTGTAGCTGCTTCAAATTCTGCGGCGAAGTCAAGTCTTGTATGGCACGGAGGTGCTCTGGACAGCTCGTTCAGGGTCAACGTGCGATGCAAAACGATGCGGCAGCCGCCGCTTCACCGCTACCGCAGCCACAACATGCTGTTGCACCCCCGTTTCGGCCATTTCACCCAGCTATGGAAAGCTGGACGGAGTGGTCACGCCAATTTGGATCCCATCCTCGTCGCCATATGATGTGTCGACAGAAGTGCCGACACAGTGTGATTTGAGGGAACCGAAATGCACGCTATAAACACACGAAGGATGGCGTGAGGTCTGAAACAGGATACGTAATGAATGCTATAAAGAAAAGTACGTAGCTTTTGGAATACATAACTTTAATACATCCTTGTTGTATACATCGTTCTTGATGAGACATGTTTTATACGATAAGTATCAATTGCTATGTAAGGCTAATGGCGCCTTGCTAGGTCGTAGCCATGGACTTAGCTGAAGGCTATTCTAACTATCTGCTCGGCAAAGTAGCGAGGCTTCGTCAGTGTAGTCGCTAGCAAAGTCGTCCGTACAACTGGGGCGAGTGCTAGTCTGTCTCTCGAGACCTGCCGTGTGGTGGCGCTCGGTCTGTGATCACTAACAGTGGCGACACGCGGGTCCGACATGTACTAATGGACCGCGGCCGATTTAAAGCTACCACCTAGCAAGTGTGGTGTCTGGCGGTGACACCACATCTATATCTTTCTGGCAGCCGTACGTCTTTGTGTCGTCCGACTTCCGTAGCAACATTGCTCACTGGTGGAGTGCTGCGGCAGCTGCCGCAACAGTCGCGCGTCGCATCCCAAACTCGAACTGCGCATGCGCCAGCAGGCAACTTCTGACGTCACGTAGCTACCCGTCGCAGTCGCTAGTGTGCGTTGCGACTTGGACAACGTACCTGCATGTGATTCACATTTCATTAGGTTCCTATTAGCAACCATCGCTTCTCACAGGTAGAGTTGACCATATTGACGAACATCCCAAACAGTCTTGCCAGTCGAATTTTCGTAGTACATTGAAATTCTGCTACATTCGAAGATGAGCAGTGCAGAATTTGCATTTACTTCGTTGGATAATGTATGAAAATGCAGTGGTCGAAACTCGGGGCGGAGAAAAAAAGCTCGTCTTCCACTTTTTTTTAATTTATTTACTGACGCAGAGGTTTTAGCGCCAGTATTTATCTTTGTGCCTACAAAGCATGCTTGTGTATACCATGGCAGAAGTTAGTTGTGGCGGCACCTATCGACATTTTTCAGAACTTCCGCTTGTTTTGCACTCGATTCTAAGCCGCAGGCGGTTTTTTGGATTACAAAAACCGG